>NC_090269.1:249760461-249847961 GCF_040414725.1 Anabrus simplex
CATAAACCCACTGTACAAACCACCTTGGATGCATACCAAAACTAATTTATCATAGCATTAAATAGACTGAGCTTGATGCAGCTTGACACCGTCTGAAGAGGAACGTTGTCGTGAGAATGTACTGTATCTTGCTGTCAACATGTAATTACTTCCGCAGTAACCGCTATGAAGGTCACAACTTGCATGCTATAGGAGGAGCGAGTTATCTGTTGACCTTCATAACGTTCCTTGAAGTACGACTTTCATATTAGCTGCACTACTGGCGGACGATAAGATATCATTGGCCTTTTAAAGTGCATCGACCATGCATACATCGAACTGCTGGCGTTCAACACACGAGGGCAATGACTTTAATATTTGGCTGATGTCCAAGTGGTTTTTGTTCAAAAGCGTGAGCTCGTTTTCGGTCAAAATAGGTGGATTTAGAAAGACTGGAAAATCTTCACGTCATACCATTCAATTAATGAATCTGGCAGAATTATCTCGTTTAGAGTCTATTTAACATTTCTGCCACCCCGGGCCATTAATGAAATGCCTTCCGCTCAAAGCTAAATTGCCGGGATATGTGAAAATAATCGAAAGGAAGACAATCAACTGAATAATCAAAAGAAAAACTGAAAACATTAAAGAGGAAATATTAAACAGAAATATAACAATTCAAATTCCAATAAAGCTTTGATTGGTTCCACTTATACCGACCTCGATAGCTGCAGTCGCTTAAGTGCGGCAAGTATCCGGTGTTCGGGAGATAGTGGGTTCGAACCCCACTGTTGGCAGCCCTGAAGGTGGTATTCCGTGGTTTCCCATTTTCACACCAGACAAATTCTGGGGCTGTACCTTATTAAGGCCACGGCCGCTTCCTTCCCACTCCTAGTCCTTTCCTGTCCCATCGTCGCTATAAGTCCTATATGTGCTGGGGTCGACGTACACTTGTAAGAAAAAAGGTCCACTTAGCAAAATATTCTCACTAATGAAAAGGTTTTCTTCTTTTTTTTTTACAACTTGCTTTACGTCACGCCGGCACAGTTAGGTTTTATGGTGACGATGTGTTAGGGATGGGCTAGGAGTGGATAGGAAACGGCTGTGACCTTAATTAAGATACAGCCCCAGCATTTGCTTGATGTTAAAATGGGAAACCAAGGAATATTATCTTCTGGACTGCCGACAGTGGGGTTCGAGCCCACTGTCTCCCGAATACTCGATACTGACTGCACTTAAGCGACAGCAGCTATCGAGCTCGGTATGGTTTTCTTCACGCCATCTGGTAGGCAAACGCATCGATCACATCATCATAGTCTATGGATAAAAATACGACTTGTGCAATAATAAAAAGCACGTTGCAAGCTTAATTCTGCGACTCACGTGATGGGGCAATATAATCTGGTCTGAGATCAAACATAAGTATAGTCCGCACACTTTATGTTGGTGCATTTGTGTACGGGGGTGAGGAGTAAGGAGGGAGGTGTCCCGGTATCGATAGTGCTAACAACCGAAGGAAAATGAAATCTGAATTGAATCGAGAATATGATCGATCGATACGAAGTTTCTAAACCGTTATCATCTTAAGCCAACAACTATGTCACATACACATTATATAACATTATAAAACATTTCTCGATGCGAATCTTGTTCCTAGCATGAATTCTATACTTTGGCTTTGTTGTGTAAACAACAACAGTACTAGTACGTAAAGTGTACGCCAGATGTCGCACAACGATACTTAAGCGATTCATAGTTTGTGTTTCAAAGGTTGCCAGTACGAATCTCGAAGATCGCCGAGGTCGACCGATTCAGCACTAGGGTGTAAATGCACCAACATAAAGTGTGCGGATAATACGTACATTAAGTTAACATGTTGTTTAACTAACTGATACTCGTAACAAATGCGTGTGGCATTAGTGTGAATACTGCATTTCGTGATTTTAGCGTAATAAGAAGTCTGGTTTGATTGTGTTGCAATGAAATGACACATCTTGCCTCGCCCCGTGCAAAATGTTTCGCCCCTAGCCATTCACCCTGTCAGCCAATACGTAAATACAGCCCTGCTCTCAGCTATGTCGGGACTTATTTGTGAGAGCAAAACGTTTGAACTGACGCACGATCCGCAAGGTCACGTCAATCTAAAGAAAGCAGACCAAGCAAGTTTATATTCCGACGACAACTCCAGTTTTACGAGAATTCCAAACCATGGAGACGTGATATCTCATCTCAAAATATCGCATGCATCTGCCAGTATTCAAACCTCGACCGTCTTGGTGAGAAGCCAGTAACGACATCAATCGATCAAAAGACTTAATACCTGGAAGTTCGAGATAAATTATTATTATTATTATTATTATTATTATTATTATTATTATTATTATTGTTGTTGTTGTTGTTATTATTATTAATGTTATTAATTAATATTAATAATAATAATATTGTTGTTGTTATTTCGACCGATAATGTTGACAATTTCCAATATAATATCTTGGAAGTTAATAGAAATAGCAGTGAATATGATATGAAAATTCTAAAGTGATATCAAATGGGAACCATCTCTGAACGGGACATGTTCCGGGAACTTCAAGCCGCAGGCGTCCCCCGCCCGTCCTGCGCTCAGGATTCGGAACGTGGACGGCCCTACGTATATGGTGCGACTATGTCTTCTAACTGCAAATGTCGTACAACATCTTCTTAAAACCGGCACCAATATCTACCATCATCGCTACAAATTGGAACCTTCTCGTTCCCCAACCCAACCAATTCGCCATCCCTCCACAAATACCCATCGTCGACCCCGGCCAGCCCCTCCCCCATTTCAACCTCGTCAACCCGTCTGTCCACCCCTTCCTCCAACTAATTTCTTCCCCAAACCCTTTCTGATGCTAGATATCTTTCGACTCCTCACCATTTCTCTTTGCAATCTGACCACCACCCTCAACCTACTAACCTTTCATCTGCACTCTGGAACTCTCATCTAACCTTCCCTCTTCGCACACATCTCCTATCATTTCTCACTTCGTCTACCCACCTTCCTTCTCCATCACATCTCCTCGACCCGCTCGCATCTCTTGGCCAGAGAGAGGGCGTAACCCTCTAGGTGGCCCGCTCCACCCCTTCAGGGTTGGAAATGAAAACAAAACAAAAAAAATCAGGTGGGAAGAAACATAGGAGTACTGAATGACAGGTTGGGAGCACGGTACTGGAACGGGTTGATAATTTCAAGTAGCCTATTTAAGACGTATATTGCCGGGCTGAGTTCATCAGACGGTTAAGGAGCTGTCTGTCTAGGCCCAAATTCGCAGGTTCGATCCTGGCTCAGCCCGGTGGTATTTAAAGGTGCCCAAGTACGTTATCCCCATATCGGTAGATTTACCGGCAAGTAAAATAACTCCCGTGAGACAAAATTTAGGTACATCGGCGACTCCGAATACCGAAAGGTAGTTAGTAGGACGTAAAACGAATAACTTTATTATTAGGATGCATATTCACCCATGATGGTAACACAACGAACCAATGAGTTGGTAATACCGAGAGAGTTCGCAATCTTGTTCATGTGTGAGTGCGATAACTTAACGCCAGTCCCGTGGTATACCTGTGTGAGTATCGGAGACGTCAGATTCGATGACTGTCCAGTCTAGGTCTGGGCTAAGTTACTGGAGTGGAGTTCTGTCAGCCTCGTGGGACCAACTGGGAAGTTATCTGAGCTTGGGTCACGCAGCTATCAGTTTACATTAAATGGGTTCAAACCCAACTGCCGGCACTTCTGATGATGGTTTTCCGTGGTTTGCCATTTTCACACCAGGCTGTACCTTATTTAAGGCCACGGTCACATCCTTCCCACTCCTAGACGTTTCTTGTACCATCGTCGCCATAAGACCTATCTGTGCCTGTGCGACGTAAAACGGATTGTAAAAACAATATCGACAAGAGAATCTACAGATCCGGTCATGAGAACCATACAGTATGCCTAAGGATGTCGTGACGCTGGTCACGTGACACCCAGAACCTGCAGGTCATCTGGCTGGGCAGTGCAATTTGTTAGTAGCCTATTCTCGTCACGATTTATATATTTCCCAATTACAAGATCACAGCTACGAGACCCTAACTGCGCGGAAAACTCGCTTGGTTATGATTACTTATCTCATGTGTCCAATGACCAATCCGACGTAAGGGTATCAGGAACTTCAACCAACTAAAATTTGTCTATCGCTACAGTGTTATCGTTCTCCTCTTATCACACTCACGTGCACCTATCATGATGAAAGTTCATCAAAATACAACACTGAGAGATCTCCAACAGACCGCACAATCAACGGGACGTAACTGTGTAATTTTGATGAAGCCGACAGCCGACATATTGGAAACAGCTCAAAGTGTATGCAAAAATAAAACAGGAAATTTTTCGTGTTGGAAGTTTTGTTCACCGTAAACGTTATATATACCGCTCAAAAGAAGGAAAATTGGTCATAATGTATCATAAACAAAGTGATCCCTGTATATGATCATGATATCAACAGTTTCGCAAAACTACAGGGTTGCCGATTTTTAGCCTATGCTTTAAATACAGAGATCAGGAAATGAGAATGTGGAAACAGTGCAAAGCTGAACAACATAGTACACATCAGTAAGACATGATGACACTACTCCTTAATTCAGCTGAATAGCTAACGTCTCTGCTTATGAATTTGAATATCCTGTGTTGAAGCAGTGAAATTTTTGTTAGCACTCTTGACAGGGCCACTATATCACGGTCAGATAGTTCCTCGATTGTAATATCGTAAACTGTTTGGACCTCGAAACAGTTTCAGGTAGAAAACCCTATCTCGGCCAGGAATCAAACCCAGGGCCTCGAGGTAAGAGGTTAGACCACAAGGCCAGCAAAAAACGTAATGAACTATTTTCGAATAAGTTACAAGCAGTTTATTGAACATTTATTTACTCCACATTCAATACAATCCACTACATTTTGGGTCTTCGATATTTAATACACTTATAAAAAATGGCGTATGTCTTTTAGTGCCCGGGAGTGTCCGAGGGCAAGTTCGGATCGCCAGGGGCAGGTCTTTTGATTTGACACCCGTAGGAGGCTACCTGCGTGTGGTGATGAGGGTGAAATGATGACGAAGACGACACATACACCCAATTCCAGCGAAATTAACCAATGTAGGTTAAAATTCCCGACCATGCCGGGAATCGAACCCAGGACTCTTTGACCAAAGGTGAGCACGCTAACCATTTATCCATGGAGCCGGATATTTAATACATTGAAGTTTGTACTCTAAATAATAGGGTAGGTCAGTCACACTTGCCACAACTTGGGGCGTTGAATTTCGGGACAGTTCAATGGTATTTGAAAGTGTTCAAAATATGCCAACTTCAAGTGGGCGTATTTACTGGAACGTGCAGGAACTCCGGCGAAACAAAATTCCGGCACGTCTGGGTCTTCGTCAACCATGAAAGTAGTTATTGACATGTGAAACTAACGACATTATTGCACTATATTACAATATGCTTCAAATACAGCTAAGGAACACAACTCGGAAAATTTGGCGTGTAGTATTGATATATATTTGGTCTTCGATATGTAATAATAATTATTTAAAACATAGCGTACGGCTTTTATTACCGGGAGTGTTGTTGATGGATGCATTATATTTGAGTCTGTCTCTCTGCGCAGATCACGGCAAAATGTAATTAATTTCCTCTGGAGTTCGTCTGATTTAAAGTGGTCAGAAAAAGGATGCTACTGTAGTAGAGGTGGTGCTGAGTACTGACAATGGTAGCACTTCTAGTGCGTCTGTACGTTATGAAATATGCTACTCGTAGGACCAGTTTGTGTTGCAATAGCATATTATTCTGGTCCAATGAGGATAGCAATAGTAAACTACCCCATACCTCCTGCATTGTTCGCCTTATTACGGCATCGCCATTGGTTTCACTAAAGTCACACAATCATTGATTGTGCTATTTGAGGATCTAACCAATCACAAGGCTTAAGAATAAATAGTATTGAACGCGCGATATTAAAATTTCAGAAGCAGGCACGTTAGCAATTCACCCATTTTATTAGATAGCGTCATCATCCAGTACCAGTGTGTACCATGTTGCTTGGCCGTACATTGTTGCCAACTAAGGTACTCGAGATCTTATTTCAATTCTGATGCCAGGCAACATTGAACATCTGTTATTATATCAAACGTGGGCGACGGTAGCAAAACTACTTTGTGTTCGATGTAGAATGCTGTGGTGGTGTGCTTGTACATGAATTTTTCTACATTCTGTATTTACCCAGTCACTGAGGCTACAACATTGCAGCACATCAGGAAGTTCAACCAGTGTAGTTGGCGACTGACCGCTGCTATTTCAAGGTTTTATAGGTGTCCACATGCGACCGACCTTGTGCAAGGTTAGGTAAAGGCGTAGGAATGACAACTTTCTGCTCCGTACAGAAACACACCTTCCGTGCATAATAATTTGTTTTTTCTGTAACAATTAGCATTGAGTGTATTCCATGGTTTAAAAGGATGACTAATTACCTTGAAAATATGTAGAACACTAACATTAATTTAAAGCCGTATCATTAAATATAATAATTTACCGTTGATAAATCTAGGACTCAGGACAATGTCGGCATAATTTCACGATTCGAATTTCCGTCATCAGAGTGGAAGGCCATCAGCTTCCTTATTTTCACCACATTCTCGCTTCCCATCTCTGACATGTGTTGTGATTGCTCGCCTCGGCTTATTGGCAAGCTTCCTCTAAGCAGTGCAAGACCTATAGAGGGATCTAATCTTTCCATCCATTTCCAATAAATAAAATTAAATTTCGTGTGGCTATTTCTAGCCAAGTGCAGCCCTTGTAAGGCAGACCCTGCGATGAGGGTGGGTGGCATCTACCACGTGTAGGTAACTGCGTGTTATTGTGGTGGAGGATAGTGTTATGTGTGGTGTGTGAGTTGCAGGGATGTTGGGGACAGCATAAACACCCGGCCCCCAGGCCATTGGGATTTACCAATGAAGGTTAAAATCCCCGACCCGACCGGGAATCGAACCCGCGACCCTCTGAACCGAAGGCCAGTACGCTGATCATTCGGCCAACGAGTCGGGCATCCATTTCCAATGGTATTTGGACAATGGTGGATCTTCGCTATCAGACTGGGAGAGCTACAAACTTTATGCAACAGGGAATAATGTAGAAAGTAAATACGACAGTGGTTTCTTCATTGCATAGAATGCCAATGCGCGCCTTCAGTGCTATAGAATAAACACCTGCTATGTGCCCTCCCTGCCGCATTTGGACCAGTCGTGGATGTATTTTTGGTAAAAAGAAGGAAACTCTTGTCCTCATCCCGAGGTGATGCAGCTCTTTTCAGGCACACCCCCATGGAGATATCAACCACATACCAGCCGTCTTTCCATTCTTAATTTTCTGGCAGTACTGGAAATCGAACCCGGGCCCCGAGGACGGCAGCCAATAACACTAACCGTGACGCTACGGAGATGAACTCTGTATTTGGTTATTCGTGCCGCCAAAATCTCATCATCATCATCCATTTTCATCAAGGGAACGCTCATAGCAGATTCAAATCAACGAATTCATTTTCATATTAGCGTTAGTTGGGGAATAAGAGAAGTCACTAATCATTTGGAGCGTAAATGTTTCGAAACATGCAAAAGAGAATAAGAAGTAGTACGATTTATTTATTTATTTAATTTATACATCGTTATGCCCTACTCAGGAGCACGGTTGAACTTGCTGATGTGTTGGCCTTCTTTTCCTTCCAAAATCTCTTCATCCTCTCGCTGAGCTTCTTCCTTCGTTCTTCTGTCCAAGTTATAGTAGCTCTGGTGTTGGGTTTGTCTTCAAAATGGTGATTGTCGATTTTGGTTCTGAATTTACATCTGTCCTGTACATTGTCTTCTGAGATGTTGATTTCCTGGAGATCTGTTTCAATTTCCCGAAGCCAGCTGTTCTTGGTTTTTAATGAAAGTGCCAGGTTGAGAATTCTGTTAGTTAGCCTGTTAGCGTTCTTTCTGAGAATGTGTCCATAATAATTCAATCGTCTTTTCCGAAAAGTGTGAAATTTTTTTTCAGAATGACAATATCTCCCCTGGGATGACTCTTTCCTCCATATTCCATCTATACAAACTGGGCCAAAAAATTTCGTAAAATTTTCCTTTCTTGTTTCTCAATGTCTTTGGTTAATGATCCGCTACCAATGATCAAAGTTTCTGAGACATATAACGCTTCAGGTTTGATTACTGTATGATAGTGTCTAAGTTTCGCATTCTGAGATATTGATTTTTATTATACCTGTTCCAAGTGATCCTGTATGCTTTCTGTAATTTGAAAATTCTTTCTTTATTTGGTTCGCAATTCAAACCAGAGGGCTGAATAATTTCTCCCAAATATTTAAATTGATTCACTTGAACACTTTTGCAAAATTTAGTTATCATAGGTTGTCCATCTAAGTATCGTGAGGCTCCTTGCATGTACTGAGTTTTCTCATACGAAATTTGAAGTCCCGTTTTGACGGCAATTTCATGTAATTTTTCAATGGCATGAAGCAATTATTGGAAAGGATTGCTATGTCATCAACAAAGGCCAGACATTGCAGTGAATTCTGTCTTTACGTAGTCTTCCAAGGATTATTCCTTTAGTTTACTTTTCTCAGGTCCTGATTACTTTCTCAAGTACCAAGTTGACCAGTAACGGCGATAAACCATCCGCTTGGCGGACCCCGGTGTTAACAGGAAAAGGCTCAGATATTTGCCTAGGAATTTAACTTTTGAAATAGTGCCAGTTAATGTTTGTTTGATTAATTCTCTTGTTTTTTATCCACTTGAAATTCTCCTAGAGTATTGAAAAGTGTTTGACGTTCTATAGAGTCATATGTTTTTCTGAAATCCACAAAAGTAACGACTGTTTGTCTGGTTTTGCGCATTTGGAGTATAGTTTTGAGATTTGTTCTGTACAGGGTCTTCCTTTTCGGAAACCTGCCCGGTATTCACCAATTATATGGTCTGTTTGTTTCTCACTTCTAGTGAGCAGGGCTTTGGAAAAAATGTGTAAGCAACTGGTATCAAGCTAATTCCTCTATAATTATTGATGTTCGTTTTATCCTCTTCCTTGTGTAGTGGATGGATTAGCGCACATTTCCAATCTTCCAAGTTTTCTTCAGTGATCCAGATCTTCTCAAGAATCGAGTGGATTTTCCGGGCTTCGCTGACACCTCCTATCTTCAGCATTTCGGCAATTATACCATCTTAACCCCCCCCCCCGGGCTTTGTTATTTTTGAGTCCATGAATTATTTCCTTGACTTCTTCCAGTGGTGGGGTTCTGAATCTTGATTAGATAAGGGTTTTTCAAAGGTTAGTTGTTCTTTACGGGATTCACAATTTGAAATATCCTGGAAATAAACTGCTAGAAGTTTGCAGTTCTCTTGATTATTCGTTTCCAATGTACCATCTGGACGTTTGAAGCAAAGACCAGGTGCCTGATAATTTGATAATTCTTCTCTAAAAGTTTTGTAGAAGTTTCTTGTATTTTTTTTTTGTAAAATCTTGTTCAATTTCTGCCAATCTGTAGTGTTCGTATTTGCGTTTTTCAGACCTGATAATTTTTTATGTTTGTTTCTGTATTTTGGTGAATTCCTGCCAGGTTTGTTCAGTTTTATGAGAATTCCAATTTTGCCAGGCTTTAGTTTTAAAGTTTATGGCCTTGTGGCAGGTTTCATTCCACCACCTATGTTTGCGTTTCCTGGGTGGTGTGCCAACATTTTGAGAAGCCTTCAAAGTATGTTTTTGAGTTCTAACCAGTTCGAAGGATTGTGAGTAGGAATACTGTCAAGGAAAGCACTAGTGTTCTGTTTAAGAAATTCCAGATTGAAACGCAGGTCTTTTGTTATTCTGGGTTTGGACCTGTTTGGTTGAAATTTTACCTTGATCAAGGATA
Organism: Anabrus simplex; assembly: GCF_040414725.1. NCBI lineage: Eukaryota > Metazoa > Arthropoda > Insecta > Orthoptera > Tettigoniidae > Anabrus > Anabrus simplex. The sequence goes on from NC_090269.1 coordinate 249,770,405, forward strand.
GATGGTGGTCAGAGCCAATGATCCCTTTTTTAACTTTATTATTCATAATTTCTTTTTTATTGTTCTTGGAAATAGCCATATGATCTAGTTGAAATTCTCCCAAGTGAAAATTTGGGGATCTCCAGGTTGTTTTTTGTGTGGAAGCGCTAGGAAATGTGTTGACATGAATTTGAGATCAAAATTATTGCAAAAATAAATTAATCTTTCTCCATTTTTATTAGTTCTATTGTGCGCTGGGTATAGTCCTGCAATGGTCCTGAATTTCTTTTCTCTACCAATTTGGGCATTGAAATCTCCTAATAGAATTTTTATGTTATGATTTGGAATTGTGGCTATAGTTTCTTCTAGCAGTTCCCAGAAATCTTCCACCATTTGTTGATGTTTTTGATTGTAGTTATTGGTGGGTGCATGCGCATTAAGTAATGCGTAAGCTTTGTTTCCTGATTTAATGGATAGTGTTGAAATTCTTTCAGAAGGCGAAGAAAAGTTAAGTACTGAGTTTACAATGTTTCTTCTTACAGCGAATCCTGTGCCAAATTGTTATGGTCTCTTATGAAGGGAGATTGCTGGCTTGCCTTTGTAAATTCTATAATTTCCTGAGTCAAAATGATTTTCATCCCTGTTCTTGAAGTGCTAAAATTTAGATGTTGAAGTTATCTAACATATCTGTTAATTGTTTTAACTTCCCAGTTTTCCAAAGTGTGTTGATGTTTAGACTACCAAAGAAAGTTTTGCATTTTGGGCAAAGAGATTTGGGAAGCTCCGATACATTCCCGCATGATGTTCTCGGTTCCCCCAGAATCCGATGAATGAGAAAAACTAGTATGTCTACTAGGGCCTGGGGTAGTTATATTGTATGTTGATTCCATCATGCTATCAAGTTAAAAGTATTGGGGACATCGATCTATGTCGGTGTCATGATTACAACTGAAGTAGTGAACTTCAGAGGTTGCTGAAGATGTTGGCGAGCTATGCCTGTTTTGGTCCGCGAGAGGTATTTTATTTCCCTCAAACACTACGGCGAGCCTCCCGATACGCCACCTGGGACGCGCCCGATAGGGGAATAGGCTGGAACCCCCACGGGATATTTATTTATTTATTTATTTATTTATTTATTTATTTATTTATTTATTTATTTATTTATTTATTTATTTATTTATTTATTTATTTATTTATTTATTTATTTATTTATTTATTTATTTTATAATGTCAAACAGACTTCATAAGTAACAATATAATAAATATACTTACATTGCTAAGAACCTGCGGATCATTACCAACAGTTTGAATTTTTTACAGTCTATATTGCACCCATAAGCGAATTTGCCTAATTTAATTCATAATTAAAATTGAATATTACACATATGAGATACCACAGTGAGGCTGTGAAACTAGCAGTCACAAAGGAACTTTCTGGCGCCAGCCTGACGGCGAGAGAATCCACGAAACTCTTCTCTAGACACGACCAGATTGTAAACCACCCATCCAATAAATTTTATGACACCGCCGGGGAGTGGGCACTTGCTGTTCGTTCTCGTGAGAAAAGCACGCGGTGAAGCCTGACCTATTTAGCTAGGACAATAGAGGACCAACGACAGTAACCGCCAATTCGTGGGAGGAAGCGGATGCACCACGTTTTGAAAGAGCGCGAAAGTCTCAACCAATCAGAATATTCTAAATTTGAATGAGCTGTCATACCGGGAGATCTATAATCAGTATCTCGCGATCTGAAGCCCGATGTGGTAGTGAAAAACAGTGTCCTAACTTCTTTATAATATTTGGCGAATTATCAGTGCCAATCTGTGATTAATCAGTGCCTAATTAATAAAATTCAACTTCGAACGGAGGAGTAATAGAACCCAGAATAAGGAGCCATCATGGCTGAACGAGGCCATCCACCGGAAGAAAATAACACCAGTGACGCGCATCATCGTGTGGATTATTCTATGATCATTTCCCGCGGCGCAATATCACATGTGAGTCGGACAGAATTTAGGAAGTTTTGAGTATAAATTTTGAAAACCATAACCTACGGATGTACGAGAAAGCGCTCCCAAGGACTAGATTATTACGCCACATCCCTTCCACGGAACTATTTTCCAGGTGGTGGGAGAAATTTTTATAAAATCCAGCGACCACAGGGTCGAACTCTCAGTTATTCTCAGTTACTCAGTTACTCAGTTACTCTCAGTTATTCTCAGTCGTTCTCAGTGTTTTGAGTCTTACTCAGTTATTCTCAGTTCTAGAATTCTCAGTGTGAATCAACTCTCAGTGTCTTCGAAGTTCTCAGTTCACAGTTGTTTTGAATGCTCTCAGTTATTGTCTTGAGTACTTTAGTGTTATTTCAGTATTCTTAGTGAATTTACGTTTTGACAGAGTGACAGAGTGTGTCAGCAAAATGCATTTAGTCAGCTTTATTTTGGCTGGTACCAAAGCGATTAGACACTTGTAGGCATTTTAGGAAGCCTTGTATTATTTACTTGGGAGAATATGCATTTCAGAAAATGAACACTTTCACAGACTTTTGCTGTAAATGCAGGGAGTGTAGGCAAGAATTACACTTTCAACTTGAATGAACTCACATTACTAGTCGAGGGAAACAAATTCATGTTCCAGCAGATTTACATAAAAACATTTCTAACCAGTGGGGAGTGTTACATGTGAGATCAGTATATAATTTCCTCCACAACATAAACGGTATTTAGCTTGATTCTACCATTCTACAAACTGTTTGGCAAGCGAGATGTTTATGGGCGGAAACTAGTAAGACAAACGGGAAGGTGATTGACTTTATTCAATGGAGGCCGCAACAGCAGACCTTGAGGGAACAGTTATGCCCCAGTAGGGTTAACGTACTGTAAGCTGTAATGTAAACAGAGCTGAGGGATCGTCGGAAGGCCAGCAGGTGTTTGCAGGTAAAGAGCGAGGCGACCTTCATCTACACAACAGGCAGGAGGCTGCAGTGGCATCTTCTAAACTTTCACTGGAGTGAGAGAAATGCGAGTGTTTTTATGCTAATATAATCGTGTGGCACGGCATGGCAAGAATGTGTCAAATTTGCGTGTGTAATAAAAATCTGGAATACCACATCACCTTGAAGATGGAATTCTAATTTCCACCATGACCGGGACCGGTGGGTGAACTGACCTGCTTCCACCATACAGGTATGAGCATCATAAAATCATGTAAATAATATGTAGGACCGTGGCAAAATCGATGATCAGTGTAGTTTAGAGTACTAGGTAAGGTTGTAAATAATTCACAGTAAATATAATAATAATAACAATAATAATAATAATAACAGTAATAATAATAATAATAATAATAATAATAATGTTTATGTTGCATTTTCAGATAGGCTTATTTTGTGCACTTTGTTTAAGTAGATGTTTGTTTGCGTGACTTCATGGTTGATTTCTGTAGTATGTCATTTTGACAGTTAGGCAGCTTTTGATTTTTGATCTACGAGTGTAATGTCAGTTTATTATTATTTCATCATGATTTTAGATCGTTGGTTTTTGAGTTATATTTTCTTTTGTTGGAGTTTTGATGTTATGGACACTACCGCGATGTTTTCAAGGTTTATTTTCACTATTTTGCGCACTTCAGTTTGTTTTATGTTGCGGAATCATCTTTCAGATGACCGGTTTTGTTGGTATTTATCCCGCGGATTTTTGCGACGATTTCGGTTAGACGCGAGTATATTTTATTCCTGTAGTTGCGGTTGCGCACGTTTCAACATTTGTGTTTTGAGAGGCAATCTCGTCACTTCTTTTTATAGTAACAATGAGCGCCATTGATGAGTCAGCTCTGTGATTTTTGTGATGTGTTAACAGTGAATGATCGAGAGATCGAGCTAGATGATTAATATCCCTGATGATCTACGTTGATGATGGAAATATGATATTTGAACCATGTCTTGAATTTACATGAGAAGTCGTAATGTGCACGACAGATATTTTTGCCCGCCGGGTACGAGCGAGGCTGTATTGTGGGAATAATGAATTATAATGACGTCGCGAATTAATGAGGAAATAGAAGTGTGAAATGAAGAATTTAACCACGTGCGTTAAATCTGTTACGACATGGGTATGATACTACAGGCAGGAGCCTGTATTTGTTAAATAGTTCCAGGGAGAATAGATGCTCGACAAATAATGCTAGCCAGTGTACAATGTGGACAGAGCGACGAGTCAATGTGTTTTGAATATTTATGTAGAGTCACGGATAACGTGGAAGAACAGTAAATTTTTCCATCAAGGTTAGATAATATTATGTCCAGACATTTGTCGTCTGAAATTTGAGATTGCCGTCAAATTCGCAATATTTTGCTACTCGCAGCGGGGTATGTTTTCTGGTAACTCCGAGTTTGTTTTGCGCTTTTCTATCCTTGTTAATTTCCAGTAGGCCGCGATGGTGGGATCCAGTTTGTTATTGTTTTCTTTCTGAGTGCACCTTTGACCGTTATTTGTAGGACGCAAGCGCATGTGAATTATTTATATTTGATTTGTTGTAAATAGATAAGTGTAGCTAGGCTAGTTTTGTTTTGATTCCTGTATGTTTTGATCGGAGCAGTGGTTTCTCCGTTAAATTAATGTAATGATGTAAATAAGAGGTTAGATGTTAGGTTTAGTGGGTCATCGATTATGTCACAGTCGAAATAGTAGTGGTATGCTCATACCAGGCATCCAAGTAATTACCAAACTTTCTATTTAAAATCCACTACAATTTTTATTTGGAATGAAGCGATCTTTAAATAAACCAATTGTATAAAACTGCCGCAATAAGTGGTAAAGAAGATGGTACCTGCCTCCATCTAGTGGTGATACCACAAATATGAATTTATAATGAAAAGCAGTTAGCGGCAAAGTCAATAGAAATTTTAATGTACAAAGATCGCTGTCATTCGATAATGTTAACATCAGGCACTTGGCCTAAATTTTGTTTTATTTTAAGAGTCCAGTCTATCACAGGCAAGCAAGTGAAGTCTGACATGTAGATGAGTGGTTGGATACACTCAGAGTGATGTTACGATAATCGATTTGTTTAATCATGAGAGGTTGTATAAGACAACGGTTATGTAGGAAATGAAAGTGATGTTCATGGTTGTTTTGTTCTTTTTCTAAGAATTATTTCCTTAAGTGATACACTTGCTGAGTGCAGTCCAAGATTATTTAAATTTGGGTATTTTTTTTTCCAAATGAGCAACATGTGTTAAACATTTATTAACTCTGATAAGTCAGTGGATTGATCGACGTCACAGAATTTAGTTTACTTTATTGTGAGTCAACTATTTTAATTTCATTAATTTATATTTGAGAGATTGTTTCTCTATTATTTATTTTTATATTTCAAGTAGGTGGTTTTTCTGACCAGAGTTTTTTATACAGAGTCATTTTTATTCAACTTGTAGACAATGTCAAGATAGTCTGGCATATTTTAATTAAGGTGTTTTGACCTTCAGTCAGTTTATTCAGGCAGTTTATGTTTGTTTTGTAAGGCAGACCTTCAATTTTTAATATTTTATTTAGTCACTTTTATTTTCATTTGTTTACATTTTTCACTAGTTCAATCTACGTCCATTTTAGCATTTTGCATTTTATTTGAATAAATTAGTCTTTTATTTAAATTTTAATTCAGTCTTGGGTACCGTCATTTTAGTTAGTTTACCCCTTCTTTTCATCTCCCTCACTCCTCTATCAGCGGGTGGCCTCTCCGGGGATATCGAACGGGCACGACTGAGAAGAAGAGTCTACATGCAGCGGTGAGTATGATTTATATGTCATTTATTACAGGAGCAGCCGGCGCAAAGAAGAAAGAAGAGATCACCGCAGTTGGTGCCTTAAAGGGCACAGGGGCCGGAGTGAGGAGTGAAAAGCGTGTCGCCCACCTTTAGGGGCTAGATTTGCTTATCCCCGGGACTTTGCACTTTACATTTTATTTATTTTGTACCCAGACTAACAGCCATGAACATAGATTTACTGAGTGTTGATAAATATGAATGCTGTGATAGTACTGTTTGACAAGTAGTGGTATTAATTATAAATGATATGTTTTGTATAATTTTATCCAAATTTTAGGATAAAATTGTTTTGTATTGGTGATTACTGTGTCTTGCATGTGTTGGAGGTAGTGTTGGGGAACCTGATGGTCTCAGTCGTATTCTCTCAGCATATAGAATGTCGATTAGCCAGGAGCAGTGGGACAGGTTGATTAAAACCATTAACGATTTAAGTGTAACAACTAGTGAGTTGAAATCAAGCCAGGCCGAACTATCGAATAAAATAGAAAGCAGCCAGGCAGAATTAGCTATTGAACTTGTAAACAAGGTAGAAAGTAGCCAAGCCGAATTAGCTGATGAATTGAAATCCAGTCAGGCCGAACTTGTGAACAAGGTAGAAAGTAGCCAAGCCGAATTAGCTAATGAGTTAAAAAACACACAAGGCGAATTAAAATCCAGCCAGGTAGAGTTAGCCAATGAGTTAAAGGCCACACAAGGCGAATTGAAATCCAGCCAGGTAGAACTTGTAAATAAGATTGAGAGTAGCCAAGCCGAACTTGCGAATAAAGTAGAGGCAGTACACGGGCAGGTCTTGGAAGAATTTAAACAGTATGAGATAAAGCTCGAGGAGAAATTCATGAAAAGCCAGGTCGAATTGAAAAAAGAGTTACGGGAAAACCAGGATAAACTCATGCAGGCGTGTAATGCAAACAGGCAGGAGACGATGGAAGAGATAAGGAAGTTAGCCGATGCACAAGTACAAATACAAGAGCAGTTAGACAGCCACAGCGCGACTGTTGAGGAAAGTATGAAGGAAACCAGGGAAATGGTGCAAGATCAAGGCACGGATTTAGCTCGAGGTATCATACTCTTGGAAGAGCGTATAGATAAAATTGAGGATGAGACTAGAAAAGAGATGAATAAAGCATGCGTACAGATTGGAGAGACCCAGGAGAAAACGAGCCACGAAATCATGACCTTAAAGTCGGAGACCCAGGATATTACAAAGAGGTTAACCGAACTGACAGAAAAGATAGCAGAAACTGAGGGTGCGATTACACTCAGCGAGCAGTCAGTAAGACAGGAAGTTAGCGAGGTCATAGAGGGAAAAATCCAGGCAATTAAGACCCAGGGCGAAAACTTGTCGACCTTGGTCAAGATGTTAGTCGACAAACAAGCCGAGTCCCAGATAGCCAGAGAAATTAGGATACAGCCGCAGCACGAGCCGACACAGAGCGAGCCAATAACCCAAATATTTAACATGGAGAGGACAATGCCCGAAAGTACGCAAAGAACTGAAGCTTCCACGCAAATCATAAACATCGTGCGTACGAGTGACGACCAACCGAAGAAAATCAGTGGAACGTCACAAATAACACCAAAAGTCTATCTTAGGGAATTGAAACAATATTTCCAAGACATTAAAGCCCCTGAAGAAAAGAAACTACGCATAGTAGAAAAATATCTCGAAGGACAGGCAAAGACCTGGTACTACGGTTTCGTAGATACTTTTAAGACGTTCGCAGATTTCGAGAAGGCTTTCCTCGAAAGGTACTGGTCCTTATCCACACAACAAGCACTCAGAATGGACTTGTACACTCGCAAGTACATGTCGACGCAGCCCACACGATACTTAGACTTCTTCCTAACACAGCTCGTCAAACTTAGGCAATTAGATTCTCCAGTGTCAGACGCAGAGATCGTTCAGACGATAATCAAACAATTTCCGTCGGACGTGCAGAGAATGCTCATTACAGCGAGGGTCGAAGATCCAGCCCAAGTTGAGGCTATATTAAGGGAGCTAGACGCTACATCCACTAATAACGTACCGCAGAGAGTGACCAGGCAAACGCAGGAACATAGGGCTTACCTAGCTAATGCCGCCAGCGAAAATGCACGAGGCAGTGTGCAGGTAAACGGCCCGAATTCAGGTGCTGTACCGCGGCGAGATACGAACACGAGACGCCAGGAGGAAGAAATCCAACGTCCGTGGTTTAGAAAACATAACTACCCAGACAGGCGACCGCGCTACCAAGACAGGCAGCCATACCAACGGAGGTACCTCTCACGTGACAGAAGGCGATGGGAAAATGCAGGAAGAGATAGGCCTTACTATCGCGATCCTGAAAGGAGATGGAATGAGAGAAGGAATTACCAGCGAGATAGGAACTCGGACCCAAGGTATCAAGAGGGGCGCCGATACATCAATGACCTGAGAAACAAACAGCAGCGCGATCCATGGAAGCAGGCGATCGAATCCCAAGACATGAACCCGGATATCACGGGGGCCGAAAGCCTTGAGTTCCAGCAAACAAGAAGGAGAGGAAGCGAGGACCGCAGACCGCTCAATCCGAATGCACCGACGTACGAGGGGACCGGTGCTAGGAAAAAAAAAACTTCAATTTCGAATTAGTAGCTCCATTAGACACTGACTCAGCCACAAATTTTACCATTGAGAATGAAGAGTGGGAAGTAGCGAAGGTAGATTCATGGATAGCGCAGCCTGAGGACTTATTAAGTGATGAATTCAAGCAGGAGAGCCCACAAATTTTACCTCTACCTGTGATTAAAGTCAAAATTAATGAAACAAGCATTTTAGGACTTTTAGATACTGGTGCGAGTATCAGCATTATTTCGAGGAATCTGTTTAATGATTTGAAAGAGAGAATGAGCCTACCTGAGATTCCGGTCTCAACAGTAAAAATAAAAGGGATCGTGCCAGACAGGATGACTACCTGTAAGTCCCAGACATACCTGGAGGTGACAATAGGGAGCTCAACCTACAGTCATACATTTATCATAATGGCCAGAGTTAATTACAACGTAATTCTTGGAGCTGATTTTCTAAGGGATACACATGCCGTCATTGACCTTGCAGGGGGCGTGGTGAGATTCCGAAGGAATGGAGCTCACGACAAGGTGGCAATAAATCCGGAAACTGATGAGGACGAAGCAGATGACAGTACTGACGGAGACTTCCACGATATCTTAGGAGCCGAGCATGGGGATGAACAGTTAAATATTTTGGACCATGAGGGGATTTTTACCGACATTTTTATGGTTGATACTGCAGAAGATATTGAAAATTTAATCAATGACAAGGTTGCAGAGTTCAAAGGAACGAAAGAACAGACAGATCAATTAAGAGCCTTCTTAATTGAACATCAGGCCGTGTTCGATTCCAAAGTAGGCCTCATCCCTAATTTTACATATGCTTTCAATGTTTTGGACTGGGAGCCATACAAACGTAAGCCGTATCCAGTGCCGGAGAAATACCACGAGGAGGTCAAACAAATTATCAAACAAATGGAAGAAAACGGGATCATCTCGAAGCGACCTACTCCGTACGTGAACAGCCTTGTCATAGTAAAGAAAGCCGACAATTCCCTGAGGCTGTGCCTCGATGCTCGTCAATTAAACTCCAAATTAATCCCGGAGAATGATCAAGCCATGCCTATTAAGGACGCAATTCGTCGGTTTAGAGACATGGAAGTTTTCACAGGTGTAGACCTGACCAGTTCTTTTCACCATATCCTTCTGCATGATAAGTCGAAGTTACTAACAGGGTTTATGTTTGATCAACAGACCTATGTCTTTGAAAGACTTCCGTTCGGAACACGCAACTCTTCCAGCGCTCTCATACGGGCACTTGACAGGAACCTAACAGACGAAGTCAAAGCAGTTACTACTTTGTACATCGATGACATGATAATTGGAACTAAAACCTTTGAAGAAAACCTCCAAAATTTAAGTAAACTGTTTAAAAACCTTATAGAAACTGGATTCAAGGTGAATATCAAGAAATCACACTTCTGTCAGCCGGAAATCCTATTCCTAGGACACGTGATAGACGGCAAGGGAATCCGACCAAATCCGGTAAAGTTAGAAGCGATAAGTAACTTCCCTAGGCCTACCAAGGTGAAACATATCCGACAATTCCTTGGTATGTGTCAATTCTTTCGAGAACACTGTAAAAATTTCACCGAAGTCGTAGCACCACTACAAGACCTGCTATGTAAGAATAACAGATGGAAATGGACACAGGAAGCAGAGACAGCGTTCTCAAGTACTAAAGAACTGTTAGCCAGGAGCATACGATTAGCGTATCCTGATTTTAACAGACCATTTATCCTTCAGACAGACGCATCTAAAGTGGGCATAGGTGCAGTCTTATTCCAGGAACAGGACAATGAGTGTATAACCAAGGACTATTTAGGCTTTTACAGTAGAAAATTGAGGTCGCACGAACGGAACTACACAACTACAGAGCTGGAAATGCTAGCCATAGTCCAAGCCCTACAGCACTGGCGGAAAGTTATTTATGGGTTTCCAATCGTCATTAGAACTGACCACAAAGCTTTAACGTTCATGTTAAAATCAGCTGTTTCATCTGACAGAATTACTAGATGGTCACTGTTCGTGCAGCAATTTAATTTCACCATTGAACACTGTACCGGCAAGGCAAACATTCTAGCAGACGCCTTGAGCAGGAACCCAAATAAACGTGAAGAGCAGGTAAATTATGTGGACTTAACCCAGGAAGACCGAAATGTACTACTCCGACTGAGCCAGTTACCAACCTTTCAACAGGCTGATCCAATCTTACAGCCGATTATCCAGTATTTCCAAGGAGCAATTCAACAAGGAGACCCTCGTTATGACGAAATTCACAAGGCCGCACAAGAATACAGATTGTTAAATAATCAATTGTTAAAATATGCAGATAAGGATCATACTAAATTGAAGATTGTCGTCCCGAAAGAATTACAAGAAGAGCTAATATGGCATGTACACCGTGTTATTGGGCATGGAGGTATTGATAAGACCGTCGCCACAATTCAGGAAACTTTCACCTGGAAAGACCTAAGGAAAACTGTCAGGGATGCAATAGTTACATGCGACACTTGCCAGCGTGTCAAGGCGAACTCCTACCTTTTAAAACAGAAACCAATTCCCATTCTACCGTCAAAGCCCCGTGAGTTATTCGCGATGGACATTTATGGAAAAATCCCGAAATCGAGGAGAGGCAATCAGTTCATATTAGTCACCATGGATGTATTTTCCAAATTTACAAACCTTTCTCCAATGCAAAAGGCCAATACTAGGTCAGTTTTAAGATGCATTAACAGGGAAATAATTCCGGCCATGGGAAAACCGGAGAAATTATTGACAGATCACGGAACGCAGTTCACCTCCGCTGAGTTCAAAACTGGTTTAAGGCAATTAGGAATACAGCATGTTCTGAGTTCAACACGTCACCCAGAGTCGAACCCGGCAGAAAGAGTAATGAAAGTCATCGCAAAATTCAGCAGAATTTATATCCCAGAACAACATTGGCGATGGGTCGATATTCTCCCATTGATCACTGACTGCATAAATAATACTGTCCATGAAGCAACAGCGAAAATCCCAGCCACAGTGCATAATGGCTTACAACCGGCCAGGACGTGGAGTCCAGTCGTCAATTGTCCGCCTGAACCCCAATTATCTCCGGAACTATGTATACAACAGGTACGGGAGCACTTAAGAGAGCAAGCTGACCGCAGGCTGAGGAGAGTTCGTAGAAACAAAAATTCCACAAGCCATTACGGGAAGGTGAAATGGTATTGATCCGTAGACCAGCCATCTCCGATCCTGAAAGGAAGTATTACGCAAAATTCGCACCATTGTACATCGGTCCTTACCGCATTGTCCAGAATATGCAAAACAATGCGTATAAAATTAGAAGTTTAGATGGGGAAAACGAAATGATTATGAATGCAGCAAATCTTCGAATATATAAAATAGCACCAGGCGCAGCTCAAGTAAATCTCGTGGTAAAGCCAAGGAGCTCAAACGCAGGAGAAGACGCGTGTACCGGAGCAGAAGAAGAAGATGATGATGATGACCCGTGTACCGAAGCAGAAGAAGAAGATGATGATGATGACCCGTGTACCGAAGCAGAAGAAGAAGATGACCAGGAAACCCTATCAACGCACCCAGGAGACGACAGTCATTTCAAGATTGAGACAGGTCAACAGACAGAAGAGAATTGTCCGGAATGCGAACAGAACTCAGCCGAGATACTAGCAGTCATGAAACAGATTGCAGATGACCTCGAGAAAGAGAACAAACTTTTAGAGAGAGAAATCAGAGAAAAACTCAGACATAAGCAGAGGTATACTTCATAGTCAGAAGTATACATTCGCTTATGGCTGCAAGTATGTCTAGAATATCATTGGTTGAATTGAGAAATCTTCCACTATCGCGTAAGATTTCTAACGGCGTAAGGGGGCATTGCACCCATAAGCGAATTTGCCTAATTTAATTCATAATTAAAATTGAATATTACACATATGAGATACCACAGTGAGGCTGTGAAACTAGCAGTCACAAAGGAACTTTCTGGCGCCAGCCTGACGGCGAGAGAATCCACGAAACTCTTCTCTAGACACGACCAGATTGTAAACCACCCATCCAATAAATTTTATGACACCGCCGGGGAGTGGGCACTTGCTGTTCGTTCTCATGAGAAAAGCACGCGGTGAAGCCTGACCTATTTAGCTAGGACAATAGAGGACCAACGACAGTAACCGCCAATTCGTGGGAGGAAGCGGATGCACCACGTTTTGAAAGAGCGCGAAAGTCTCAACCAATCAGAATATTCTAAATTTGAATGAGCTGTCATACCGGGAGATCTATAATCAGTATCTCGCGATCTGAAGCCCGATGTGGTAGTGAAAAACAGTGTCCTAACTTCTTTATAATATTTGGCGAATTATCAGTGCCAATCTGTGATTAATCAGTGCCTAATTAATAAAATTCAACTTCGAACGGAGGAGTAATAGAACCCAGAATAAGGAGCCATCATGGCTGAACGAGGCCATCCACCGGAAGAAAATAACACCAGTGACGCGCATCATCGTGTGGATTATTCTATGATCATTTCCCGCGGCGCAATATCACATGTGAGTCGGACAGAATTTAGGAAGTTTTGAGTATAAATTTTGAAAACCATAACCTACGGATGTACGAGAAAGCGCTCCCAAGGACTAGATTATTACGCCACATCCCTTCCACGGAACTATTTTCCAGGTGGTGGGAGAAATTTTTATAAAATCCAGCGACCACAGGGTCGAACTCTCAGTTATTCTCAGTTACTCAGTTACTCAGTTACTCTCAGTTATTCTCAGTCGTTCTCAGTGTTTTGAGTCTTACTCAGTTATTCTCAGTTCTAGAATTCTCAGTGTGAATCAACTCTCAGTGTCTTCGAAGTTCTCAGTTCACAGTTGTTTTGAATGCTCTCAGTTATTGTCTTGAGTACTTTAGTGTTATTTCAGTATTCTTAGTGAATTTACGTTTTGACAGAGTGACAGAGTGTGTCAGCAAAATGCATTTAGTCAGCTTTATTTTGGCTGGTACCAAAGCGATTAGACACTTGTAGGCATTTTAGGAAGCCTTGTATTATTTACTTGGGAGAATATGCATTTCAGAAAATGAACACTTTCACAGACTTTTGCTGTAAATGCAGGGAGTGTAGGCAAGAATTACACTTTCAACTTGAATGAACTCACATTACTAGTCGAGGGAAACAAATTCATGTTCCAGCAGATTTACATAAAAACATTTCTAACCAGTGGGGAGTGTTACATGTGAGATCAGTATATAATTTCCTCCACAACATAAACGGTATTTAGCTTGATTCTACCATTCTACAAACTGTTTGGCAAGCGAGATGTTTATGGGCGGAAACTAGTAAGACAAACGGGAAGGTGATTGACTTTATTCAATGGAGGCCGCAACAGCAGACCTTGAGGGAACAGTTATGCCCCAGTAGGGTTAACGTACTGTAAGCTGTAATGTAAACAGAGCTGAGGGATCGTCGGAAGGCCAGCAGGTGTTTGCAGGTAAAGAGCGAGGCGACCTTCATCTACACAACAGGCAGGAGGCTGCAGTGGCATCTTCTAAACTTTCACTGGAGTGAGAGAAATGCGAGTGTTTTTATGCTAATATAATCGTGTGGCACGGCATGGCAAGAATGTGTCAAATTTGCGTGTGTAATAAAAATCTGGAATACCACATCACCTTGAAGATGGAATTCTAATTTCCACCATGACCGGGACCGGTGGGTGAACTGACCTGCTTCCACCATACAGGTATGAGCATCATAAAATCATGTAAATAATATGTAGGACCGTGGCAAAATCGATGATCAGTGTAGTTTAGAGTACTAGGTAAGGTTGTAAATAATTCACAGTAAATATAATAATAATAACAATAATAATAATAATAACAGTAATAATAATAATAATAATAATAATAATAATGTTTATGTTGCATTTTCAGATAGGCTTATTTTGTGCACTTTGTTTAAGTAGATGTTTGTTTGCGTGACTTCATGGTTGATTTCTGTAGTATGTCATTTTGACAGTTAGGCAGCTTTTGATTTTTGATCTACGAGTGTAATGTCAGTTTATTATTATTTCATCATGATTTTAGATCGTTGGTTTTTGAGTTATATTTTCTTTTGTTGGAGTTTTGATGTTATGGACACTACCGCGATGTTTTCAAGGTTTATTTTCACTATTTTGCGCACTTCAGTTTGTTTTATGTTGCGGAATCATCTTTCAGATGACCGGTTTTGTTGGTATTTATCCCGCGGATTTTTGCGACGATTTCGGTTAGACGCGAGTATATTTTATTCCTGTAGTTGCGGTTGCGCACGTTTCAACATTTGTGTTTTGAGAGGCAATCTCGTCACTTCTTTTTATAGTAACAATGAGCGCCATTGATGAGTCAGCTCTGTGATTTTTGTGATGTGTTAACAGTGAATGATCGAGAGATCGAGCTAGATGATTAATATCCCTGATGATCTACGTTGATGATGGAAATATGATATTTGAACCATGTCTTGAATTTACATGAGAAGTCGTAATGTGCACGACAGATATTTTTGCCCGCCGGGTACGAGCGAGGCTGTATTGTGGGAATAATGAATTATAATGACGTCGCGAATTAATGAGGAAATAGAAGTGTGAAATGAAGAATTTAACCACGTGCGTTAAATCTGTTACGACATGGGTATGATACTACAGGCAGGAGCCTGTATTTGTTAAATAGTTCCAGGGAGAATAGATGCTCGACAAATAATGCTAGCCAGTGTACAATGTGGACAGAGCGACGAGTCAATGTGTTTTGAATATTTATGTAGAGTCACGGATAACGTGGAAGAACAGTAAATTTTTCCATCAAGGTTAGATAATATTATGTCCAGACATTTGTCGTCTGAAATTTGAGATTGCCGTCAAATTCGCAATATTTTGCTACTCGCAGCGGGGTATGTTTTCTGGTAACTCCGAGTTTGTTTTGCGCTTTTCTATCCTTGTTAATTTCCAGTAGGCCGCGATGGTGGGATCCAGTTTGTTATTGTTTTCTTTCTGAGTGCACCTTTGACCGTTATTTGTAGGACGCAAGCGCATGTGAATTATTTATATTTGATTTGTTGTAAATAGATAAGTGTAGCTAGGCTAGTTTTGTTTTGATTCCTGTATGTTTTGATCGGAGCAGTGGTTTCTCCGTTAAATTAATGTAATGATGTAAATAAGAGGTTAGATGTTAGGTTTAGTGGGTCATCGATTATGTCACAGTCGAAATAGTAGTGGTATGCTCATACCAGGCATCCAAGTAATTACCAAACTTTCTATTTAAAATCCACTACAATTTTTATTTGGAATGAAGCGATCTTTAAATAAACCAATTGTATAAAACTGCCGCAATAAGTGGTAAAGAAGATGGTACCTGCCTCCATCTAGTGGTGATACCACAAATATGAATTTATAATGAAAAGCAGTTAGCGGCAAAGTCAATAGAAATTTTAATGTACAAAGATCGCTGTCATTCGATAATGTTAACATCAGGCACTTGGCCTAAATTTTGTTTTATTTTAAGAGTCCAGTCTATCACAGGCAAGCAAGTGAAGTCTGACATGTAGATGAGTGGTTGGATACACTCAGAGTGATGTTACGATAATCGATTTGTTTAATCATGAGAGGTTGTATAAGACAACGGTTATGTAGGAAATGAAAGTGATGTTCATGGTTGTTTTGTTCTTTTTCTAAGAATTATTTCCTTAAGTGATACACTTGCTGAGTGCAGTCCAAGATTATTTAAATTTGGGTATTTTTTTTTCCAAATGAGCAACATGTGTTAAACATTTATTAACTCTGATAAGTCAGTGGATTGATCGACGTCACAGAATTTAGTTTACTTTATTGTGAGTCAACTATTTTGATTTCATTAATTTATATTTGAGAGATTGTTTCTCTATTATTTATTTTTATATTTCAAGTAGGTGGTTTTTCTGACCAGAGTGTTTATACAGAGTCATTTTTATTCAACTTGTAGACAATGTCAAGATAGTCTGGCATATTTTAATTAAGGTGTTTTGACCTTCAGTCAGTTTATTCAGGCAGTTTATGTTTGTTTTGTAAGGCAGACCTTCAATTTTTAATATTTTATTTAGTCACTTTTATTTTCATTTGTTTACATTTTTCACTAGTTCAATCTACGTCCATTTTAGCATTTTGCATTTTATTTGAATAAATTAGTCTTTTATTTAAATTTTAATTCAGTCTTGGGTACCGTCATTTTAGTTAGTTTACCCCTTCTTTTCATCTCCCTCACTCCTCTATCAGCGGGTGGCCTCTCCGGGGATATCGAACGGGCACGACTGAGAAGAAGAGTCTACATGCAGCGGTGAGTATGATTTATATGTCATTTATTACAGGAGCAGCCGGCGCAAAGAAGAAAGAAGAGATCACCGCAGTTGGTGCCTTAAAGGGCACAATATCTTCTGTGAAACGGCCGGAAGGAGTGGTCTTCGGTTCAGAAGGTTCAATTCCAGGTCGGCCGGGAATTTTAGCCGCGTCCGTTTAATCCTTTAGGCTCGGAGGTTGGGAGTTTTTGTTCATCGTAATACAGATCTGTTTTTCACACCACACATCACACTAGCAACTACTACACAAACACACAGTAGTAAATACATTCCTCCATGTAGGATGGAGTTAGAAGAGTCAGACGGCCCCAAAACTGGGCTCAATCCACGAACAGCGCTGACCCCACGTAATTGGGAAAAGGCTAGAAGGAGGAAGAAGGAGACTTCTAACTCTATTACTTACATATTTACGTCCATGAATTCTTATTGCCTTTACTTTCATCCTCCACAAAACATAATAATTCATGCAAGGCATTCACTCAAACAAAAAGTTCGTGTAATTTTTTGTGAATGTGTATTTTAATTTAGTACCCTATACTCTCCTTTACAAATAACTACAAATAATGATATAATATCAAAGTTGTTACATAACATTCCATTATTACAATCTAAACCAAAACTAATGATAATAATAATGTTATTTGCTTTACGTCCCACTAACTACTTTTGAAGGTCTTCGGAGACGCCGGAATTTAGTCCCGCAGGAGTTCTTTTACGTGCCAGTAAATCTACCGACACGGGGCTGTCGTATTTGAGCACCTTCAAGTACCACCGGACTGAGCCAGGATCGAACCTGCCAAGTTGGGGTTAAAAGGCCAGCGCTTTAACCGTCTGAGCCACTCAGCCCGGCTAAACCAAAACTACAATCATTAATATTAGAATGGTAATGAGATGTCTTGGTACTTTTTAAATATTTGATTCTCTTCTGTCATTCATTATGGCAATTACACGAGCTGGTTTATGAAAAATTTTGGGTGGGAGTCACTGGAGGCTACAAGGGAAAGAGCAAGTTTATGTGCCATGTACAATGTCTATACGAATAAATCAGCATCTGGATAGTTGAACAGTCGATTAGAAAAGCCACGTTACATAAACAGGAACGATAAATCACTTAAGGCAAAAGGCAGACCGCAGATAACGAACTATTGTAAATATTCGTTTGTAAATCGAGGAACTGTTAATTGAAGTACAGTATCTACTGCAGGTTTAGAGCCTTTTCCCAAAAACTTTAATAGCTTGAAGAAAATATTTCCATATATTGATAATTTCTACATAATGATGCTATATACATAATACTAAGCTAATAGTAGCTCAATATGCTGTTAGTTGTTATCTATCGTATGGGAGCTATACACAGAGAAACAAGAAAACTTTGGATACAGTTATATCTTACACTCTAAGGTCTGTATCCTGTCTTGTCTCTTGGTATTTCCCTCCAAAATATGGGACCAGTCTTCTGTGGCACTCTCCTACAATGTGTCGGGTAGTTTGAGGAGAGGTGTCACAATCAAACTTTGGGAATTGTATCCTACCTCACTTAACAGAGCTGCAGAGTGGACATCATAATCATAACGAACCCTGTTAATGATGGAACCACTGGCTCGCGGTCTTCAGTAACATAACGTTTGACCCACTTTGTTTTTGCAAGTTGCTTTACGTCGCACAGACACAGATAGGTCTTATGGCGATGATGGGACAGGAAAGGGCTAGGAGTGGGAAGGAAGCGGCCGTGGCCTTAATTAAGGTACAGCCCCAGCATTTGCCTGGTGTGAAAATGGGAAACCACGCAAAACCATTTTCAGGGCTGCCGACAATGGGGTTCGAACCTACTATCTCCCGAATACTGGATATTGGCCGCACTTAAGCGACTGCAGCTATCGAGCTCGGTGACCCACTTTGTAGAGTACGAGCAAAATTGAGAGAATAGTAAAAAATAAACAGTGCCCATTCACGCCAGTATTCCTGATCTCTGGAGAAACCCGCTCATTTCTCGTCGCTCGTCAATCACCCATGCACAGCAGCTGACAAAAAGTAATTTCAAACCGAGTGCTCACTGGAAGAAATAGTGGACTTCAAGAACAGAAAAACACCTCTGACTACCATTTCATTCAATCTACTGTAAATCGTAGTGTTATCGTATTAGATATGTAAATGTTAAAGTAATTATTATTATGCTAACTATTCTTAATGGAGTATTATAAGTTATATGTTGTTAATACGTAGTGCATTTATGAGTGATTGCGTTGTAATTATCGCATGCTGCAGGAAAGGAAATTTTCAAAGTTATTTTCAGTAATGTTTGTATTAGTTTTATGCGTTCTTTTTCTAATTAATATGCTATACTTTTCCCAGTAATTTCTTGATTGACATGTTCTTATTGTCTTAATGTATTTCTTATTCCTATACTTTTGAAATCATAAAATTTCTTATTTGAATATTATCTATTTATTTAATCTGTTTACCATCCACTGTTAGATTTTGCTCCGGACTCGGGCGAGGGATCCCACCTCTTCCACCTCAAGCGCAGTGTCCTTCAACGTGGGACATTTGGTCGGGGATGAAACTGGGGAGATGGGCCTGAAACTCGCCTAGGCGCTCTTACTTATTATGCTGAACAGGGGCCTTATAGGGATAATCAAGGAAGCGCGAAGGAAGCTGTCGCGGCTTTAAGTTACGTACCATCCCAGCATTTGCCTGGAGAAGAAGTGGGGGAAAATAAGACAAACCATTTCGAGGATAGTTGAGGTGGGAATCGAACCCACTATACTCAGTTGACCTACCGAGGCTGAGTGGACCCTTTTCCAATTCTCGTACCACTTTTCAAATTTCGTGCCCGACCTGGAAATCGAACCCTACCCTCCGCGGTGACTACACGACAGAGGTGGGCTTGTTTTGATCTAATTCCCTGTAATACGCAATTTCATGTAGCTGTTTGTCATTTTTATTATTATGTAATGTATGCCTTCATTTAATTTCGCTGCTATATTACTGTAAGCTGGCACTATCGGCGGAATATCCCCCAGTCACAATGTATTTGTTAAAAATAATAGTTTAAAAAGAAACCTCGGGAAAGGTATTTTAAATAGAATGTTGAAGAGCAGTTACTAATCTTGGTATGGAGAGATTTCCACAGCCTTGAACTAGACACCAGAAAGTAATAGTTACTTAAGGGATTAATGCGTGAGTGTGGAAGTCGAACTGGTGTTAAGTCCATAGAAAGAGGATACAAAACTAAAATATGATGACGGGTTGTCGGAATAGATTAATTCAGCAGTCTGCATATGTGTCGTTACGTACAGAGTTTTCTTAGCTTGTCGGTTTTCAGTCGGTAGAGTACCTTGTAGTAGGGAGAGTTGTGTCTCGCAAAATCAATAATAATAATAATAATAATAATAATAATAATAATAATAATAATAATAAAACCAAACCAAACCAAACCCCATGGCACTACAGCCCTTGAAGGGCCTTGGCCTACCAAGCGACCGCTGCTCAGCCCGAAGGCCTGCAGATTACGAGGTACCGTGTGGTCAGCACGACGAATCCTCTCGGCCGTTATTCTTGGCTTTCTAGACCGGGGCCGCTATCTCACCGTCAGATAGCTCCTCAATTCTAATCACGTAGGCTGAGTGGACCTCGAACCAGCCCGCAGGTGCAGGTAAAAATCCCTGACCTGGCCGGGAATCGAACCCGGGGCCTCCGGGTAAGAGGCAGGCACGCTACCCCTACACCACGGGGCCGGCATAATAATAATAATAATAATAATAATAATAATAATAATAATAATAATGTCCGGCTAATTGGCTGAATGGTTAGCGTAGTAATCTTTATTTTAGAGGGTCCCACGTTCGATTCCCAGCAAGGATTTTATCTCAGATTGTTGATTTTCTCGCTTCAGAGACTGGATGTTTATGCTTTCCCTGACATTCCTGCAATTCATCCACCAACAAAAACTATCCTCCATCACAGTAACACACAGTTTCCCATACACCGCACACCCAACCTTCCATCGTCGGAGAATCTGCCTTTACAAGAGCTGCACTACTCTAACAATAGCCACAAGAATTATTATTATTATTATTATTATTATTATTATTATTATTATTATTATTATTATTATTATTATTATTATTATTATTATTATTATTATTATTATTATTATTATTATTATTATTACACTTTTACGACTCACTAAGTATTATTGCAATGTTAGGAGACGCCAAGGTTCCAGAATTTTGTACCACGGAAGTTCGTTTCTGAGAAGGAAAATCTGCCGAGGCTGACAAATGTGAACACCTTCAAATGCTACCGGATTGAGTCCGTATCGAACCCTCTACGTTTGGCTCAAAGAACACCGCTTTACTGCCTGAGTTTCTCAGTCCGACGCCAAAATTCAATGAGAATATTGTAGTAAATCTGAAGTACTTTATTTTTTATAAGTTCTGTTATTCCACTTGTATCTCTATATACAAGTTCCCCATTCGCACTTTCTTTCCTCAAGAGTAAAAAAAATAATATGTTATATATGAACATTCGCAGATATCTTTTAGCAACAAGTCAATATTTTCTTATGACGTTATGCTGTACAGAGTAATAAATAAATTACAGGTTTGTGAGCGGCTGTAAAAAGACCTGGACAAGGTTTTGGGATGGGCACAGACAAAGGCACAATGGTAAACGGGGTGAAAAATTACAAGTCTCAACAAGAGGAAAAGTCCTCTGTTTTAACATTACTGTATTGGTAGGTAAAGGGGTCTACTGTAAGTAAGTAGGTGTTAATGTAAAGAACTGTTTTCATTGTAGTGATCATATTAAGGAGTTTATAAATAAACATTACAGATCTCTTCGTATGGTTCTGGGCGTATTAAGGAAGTAAAGGAGAGGGCGTGTAAGTCAATGGTAAGAATCCAGTTCTAGTATGATTACAGTGTATGTGACACACTCCAGGAGTATTTGATTTGAGAAGTGACAAATATCCTAAAGGAAGCAGCACGACGTGCTCTGGGTGATGTTCCACTAACGAGTAGTGTTACGAATATTTTGTAAATTTTGGGCTCGGAAAACGTTGAAATAGGAACACGAGCTCTTCGGGTAAGAATTATGTTCCCAATTGTCGGTGCAAAGGTGGCGTGCAATAGCATTGTTAGTCGAATAAGCTTGAATGGAGTCTTTAAAAGTAGGAAAGGTTATAATATGAAGATGAAGTTGGAATTCTAGAGGAAGAACTAGGGCATATATTCGTTTGTAGGGCGAGGAATGAGGGACTGGAAATTTTTAACAAGAAAATGTGCGGTAAATTTCCAACTTCTTCAAAATCTGATAAGGCTAGGTAAACAACTGATAAAGAATCTGCCTCCTTGGAAACAATCCTAAATGTACTTCATTTATTTTTTACAACTTGCTTTACGTCGCACCGACACAGATAGGTCTTATGGAATATGGGATATGGAATGGCTATGAATGGGAAGCGACCTTGGCCTTAATTAACGTACAGCCCCAGCATTTTCCTGATGTGAAAATGGGAAATCATGGAAAACCACCTTCCGAGCTGCCGACAGTGGGATTCGAACCCACTATCACCCGGATGCAAGCTCACAGCTGCGCGCCCCTAAACGCACGACCAATTCGCCCGGTGAAATGCAGATCAAGGGTGATTGATTGATTGATTGATTGATTGATTGATTGATTGATTGATTGATTGATTGATTGATTGATTGATTGATTGATTGATTGATTGATTGATTGATTGATTGATTGATTGATTGATTGATTGATTGATTGATTGATTGATTGATTGATTGATTGATTGATTGATTGATTGATTGATTGATTGATTGATTATACGAAGTTCTCCGGAATCTCATTAGGTGAAATCTTTCGTGTTTTTAAATTAATTTTTTGTTTTTAATTTTACATACGATATGTATTGAACGCAAGAACTTTTATTAATATATGTATTCGACAGTTATAATGTTGTGTTTGTACTGTAGAGACTTTTGTGCAAGTAACATACTGGCAGGGCTAAATACATTACCGTACGCCATTTGCTACGACTGCCAGACATTCCGCAGCTCCTATCGTGATGGCCAGCGTCCTTGACAGACCTGCTTATGCTCCTCGATATTGGATATGAGAGGTAAGGTTTGCTCAGTCAATAGTGCATATCAACCAACCTTCATTCTACGAATAACTGCCGACCAGAGGGTGTATAAGTAGCTCACTGGGTCAACTGGAAATTATCTGAAACTAACCGTGGAAATGTTTTTCATACATTTCACAATGGCCGAAGTAGTACATCGTTTCTTTCAGTTATGGTTATAATATTTCCTCTGTTGAGCTTAAATGTCAGTATAGGTCACTTTATCGAACAGGACGACTTCGCGTGTAATGTGTATGAAGGTTAATAACAGGAATACACTTGCTCCCTGATTCTGATTATATTTTAAATTGTGTGACCATTTTTAAATATCAAGTTGTAGACACATGTAAAAGAAAAGTATTATTATTAACATTTTACCTCACTGAGTATTAAGACTGATAACTATAATATGTATTTTATGTTATAAGTAGAGTGAATAACCCACTTAACGAAATCTGTTCTAGATGCTCTACCTCATGTCAAGACGTCGTCCCATGTTGCCCTCTGAATATTACTCTGCAAAACGAAGTAGCTATGAAAGCTACAGGAAGAATTCCTTGCAGTTTAATTTTCAATGTAACTTTTCATACAAAAGCATTACATTACTTGAACTTCGTTAAGAAATTGTAACTTTAAGACGTTTAATTTAATTATATGAAGTGTCGCGCGGGAGGATATAGTGCAAGGGAAATAAAAGAGTCGAAATATTCCTCGCTTCTGAAGGAACGGGAAGAGTTTAATCAAGTAATAAGAAACGGTGAAAAGAAAATGGTAGACTGGAAATTTAATCAATGGATGTAACGAATATAAAACAACCGAGGATATTCTCCCCTCAAGCCACCAGCGCCTTCTCATTATTTTAACTGATGGTTGTTCACATTGTTACCGTGTTTTAGTGGTAGGTAGAGGTGAAAGAAGGTGGGGGCGTGAACGGGTCTCAAACTACGGAATCAAAGTTAATGTAAAATTTAACAAGGTTATATTTTCTTTTCAAAAACAAAGAAATAACAAGCATGGCAGGTACAAAGTAGCAAATCAAAAGGGTAGTTACAATATTTACAGAATTTGGGCTTCGCGCCCTGACTTTACACTGCTTGGGCAATCAGCTCAGTTTTACCCCAAACACAAGTTTCAACAGAGGGGCAGAAAACCCCATTCATGCCTAGGAGCCCTTGCTCCAAATTACACTGAAAAGCCTCCACGAGGCGTACAACACTCAATTTTCAAAAGAGCCACTCGCTCTCAAATTTAAGCCTCTCCCAGGCCACACCAAACTCCACCTTCAAGTTGTCCTCAACGGACATAAACACAGGGGTAAAATACCCAATCTACTGAGGTCTATTAAATGAAAAGCAGGTTAATTAAATGACCTCTAAAATAACAATTTGAGAGGAGGCGAACTTGCACTCCTAATACACTTTGATTAAGACCTACTTGGCACTAGGCCGTTAATACAAGGGCTAATCCCATACTAAAGAGGTGACTTAAGAAGAGAACAATTGGTTTTACATTAACGAAGAATAGGTTGAGAAAATAAGTTCACCTCAAAACAATGTGAGTGGGAGCTCGAGAGGGTTAGCACTCTCTATCCCAATATGCAGCTTAAAAGAGAATAGATGAAAAAATTGGTTACATTTTAGGAAAAGGTTACATGGTGGAAACGCTTCGAACCCGCTCCGAGAGTTAAACTGCTGAGCAAGCAAAGAAAGAAGTTATTAATCGGCCATTACCTTGTTGTTGACCGCTGCCGAGGAAAGAGGCGCTTCCCGCCTCCTGCTATGTACTTAATACACTGAAAGATGGAACAGAAGTGGCCCGGAGACCCTAAAATCAGCAGTTTATATCCTCTCGCAGAAGTTTCTAGGCGTTAGGGGAATGAAAACACCCTCCCGCACATTCTTTATTGGCTAGGGTACAGAAACATATCCAAGTAGGGGTAAGATACATCGGATTGGTCGAGAAAAAACTCAAAGAAATTCGGGATTGCATAAATCTAAAACAAGGGGAAAAAGAGGGGTATACAGCCAACTTAAACAATAACAGAAAGAAATTTAGCAAAGAACAAACATTTGAAATAAAAATTTCTCCAACAAAATAGTTCTTTGACTTCGCACTAGGTTGCACTATTGTTGATCTTCAGTAGTGTCCTCTAGAAGAGAAAGTTCACACTTCTTACTTCAAGCAAAACAAAAACACATCAAAAATGACACAGTTCAAAAACTCAAAATTTTCCATGTGGTGACATCTTCAGAGAAAGTCGAGAATTAATAGCGTAGATAAAGTTCAGACTTCCTCCAACAGAGGAGTTTCAACTGGCGCACATTTTGAATTAGCGGTGTGGAGGTGTACCGCCCGGTACAGACCTCCCCCCCCAAAAGTTCCTCCCGGGGTGACACACGAAATGGTTTGAAAACAAGGTCCAAGTTTTGATGTAGATATGGAGATTAATTGCCAAAAAAAAATTTATAAGATTTTCTTAGTTTGGTTTGATTTAGTTTCAAAATTTTGTTGTTGCAGATGAAGTATAGTTTTTAAGTTTGTAGAAGTAGAATTCTGAAGATAACCTTTTAATACTTAAAAGTGATGAAAAATTGCAATGTCCACCAAATATTGCTTTTGAATTCCCAAGTGTAGTCATTGCTTATCGTAACTGTCCATGTAGTTGATGTTGATTAAGTTGAATGGCCAGACCGGCCGTTGCAGCTTGCGTCCAAAAGGAGGCCGCTCGGATCCCTCAAGTACCCTGAGATACCGCTCGCCCGCACTATGAGGGGAGCAGAGGTGTTGAAACACGCCGCGCCCGCCGTGAACATATACAGGCTGCGGGCAAGTAGCAGGTCGTGCGCCGCGCATCAGCCTTGGCCGGGAGGAGAGCTCCGGCTCGCCGTGCACCTGACGTCCTCGCTGGAGAAGAGGGGGCCCGTCCTCTGCCCCAGTTGCTGCACGGCGCAGCGCGGCTGCGGGGGCACTGAAACATTAAAGCTAGGCGGCAGAATTGTGTTGGACCATCATCTTTTTGAGGGCACAGGCTTGGTGAAGAGGTTGAGGGGTCAGCGGCGTGCAGATGTCCATGGCATTTAATATAATTCAGCCACAGTGTGTATTGGAGCAGGAGACGGGAGCGTGGTAATGGCCGAGGCAAGGACAGGATGGCAGTTTAACAAATCGGGGGAGGTTTCACACAAATGCTTACATATACAACAAAATATTATAGAAGGGGCAGAAAGCCTTAAAAGTGAAACTCAAAAAAAATATAACCTTCATATTCCTTTCAAAATAATATGAAGCAAGTTAACACGGAAATTACACCGGTTTCACCTGTGACAGGTGAACCCTAAATATCCTCTCGGTGGCTGGATTGCTTACTAACAACGTAACTGGTGTAAGAAAATCGAGAATGATACAAGGCCCATGAAATCTGGGGGCAAGCTTGCCCGCGGGAACAAAGTTCTTGACCATCACCTGGTCACCTACATTCAAAGTGGTGGGTCTCCGTCCACGATCATACCTTTCCCTAACCTTTTCATGAGATACCTTAAGATTGGCTTTAGCCTTCTTCCAAAGATCTTTAATATTATCCGGATCTAATGTCTCGGGTAGAATGTCACTCAGAGACCAGAGGTTAGAGAGCGGCGAGTTGGGAACAAACTTGAACATCAAAGAAGCTGGAGTAAATTTATGTGATTCATGAACCGCCGAATTCAAAGCAAAAGCTAACCAATGCAGGGACGTGTCCCACCTGGAATGATCATCATGATGATAGGCAATAAGTGCGGACCTGAGATTACGATTAACCCGTTCAGCCAGAGATGGTTGAGGGTAATAAGCAGAAGTAGTTACATGAGAGATGGATAAGTCAAAACAGAATTTACGAAATAAATTAGATGTAAAAGCCTTAGCATTATCAGATACAATATATTGGCACGGGCCAAAAGAAGCAAAAATAGAATTTAGGCAAGTAATGGTGGACTGAGCGGTAGCCAGCTTAGTCGGAAATAACCAAGAAAATCTTGTAAAACCATCTACACATACAAAGATGAATTAGTTGGCATTTCCCTTCGACTGGGGGAAGGGTCCTACATAATCAATATACAGGCGTTCCATGGGGCGCGACGCTTGATGCGAAGACAACAGGCCTACCTTGGTGGACCTGGTTGGTTTACTAATTAAACAGGATTTACAAGCTTTTACAAGTTCACGGATTTCACCGTCCATACTTTTCCAAATGAACCTTTCACGAATCTTTTCACGAGTTTTAAAGATTCCAAGATGCCCCCCCAATGGGGTCTCATGATAGTATTTGAAGATCATAGGCACAAGGACAGCTGGAACGACAACCTTCATCATCTTGTCATGCCTCGATGGGCAACATAAAACACCATTCCTCAGAACATAAGGGACAACGTGTTCCCCAGAAGAAAGGGTTTCCATTATCGGAGCCAGCGTCGGATCTTCACGTTGGTATTTCTCGATATCCCTAAAGAGCATGGGAGCATCTGTTAGGATGGCATTAACATCAGATGGTGTGGACTCGGGAGGTGATGAACTGTCGACCGGTTCATGGTTCTCAACGTCGTTTGAAAAACGGCTGAGTCCATCAGCGACAATATTTTCGGTACCTCTGATATGTCTAACATCAAACTGGAAGGCAGAAATACGGATGGCCCAACGGGCTATACGACCAGTACGACGCGGCCTACCTAAGACCCAGCTTAAGGCTTGATTATCTGTCTCCAGGTCGAACTTAACATGTTCCAGATGGAGACGGAACATCTCTAAGGCGAATAAGACTGCCAAACCTTCGAGCTCATATATGGAATACTTGGCTTCTTGAGCCGACAAGGTCCTAGATGCATAGGCGATGGGTCGCCTCCCTAGTTCAGTCTCTTGAAGAAGGACTGCCGCTACTGCTGACGACGACGCGTCGGTTTGGAAGATGAATTTCTTCGAGAAATCAGGCATAGCAAGTACGGGGGCATTACAAAGAGCTAATTTAAGGTCTTCAAAAGCGGCTTGTTGAGAAGGTCCCCACTCGAATTTGATGCCTTTCCTACGAAGAAAGTTTAAGGGCGCCGCTCTATTAGCGAAGTTAGGAATAAACTTCCTGAAGAAATTCACCATACCAATAAACCTGGCGATGCCTTTAATGTCCTTGGGAGGTTTAAAATCACGGATGGCCTGTGTTCTAGAATGATCGACGGCTACACCATCAGGTGACACAATATGCCCTAGGAAAGACATAGAGGGCTTAGCGAAGGCAACCTTGGACAACTTAACAGTTAACCCAGCCTTACGAAGGCGATGGAGAACTTCTCGCAGATGATCTAGATGCTCTTCAAAAGTCTCTGAAAATACGACGACATCATCCAAGTAGTGGTACAAATATTCAAATTTGATGTCGGAGAAGACCCTATCTAGCAGCCTAGTGAGTACAGCTGCTCCCGTGGGGAGCCCGAAAGGCACGCGGTTGTATTCATATAAATTCCAGTCCGTGGCAAACGCTGTAAGGTGTTTAGACTCTTCGGCAAGGGGAATTTGATTGTAGGCCTGATTCAAGTCCAAGATAGTAAAGAACTTGGCCTTACGAAACCATGAAAAACAAGAATGAAGGTCGGGAAGGGGCACAGATTGTAACACCACCTTCCGATTGAGAGCCCTGTAATCAATGACAGGCCTGAAGCCTCCTTGGGGTTCGGAACTAGAAAAATAGGCGAAGAATACGCCGACTTAGAGGGCCTAATAATACCATCCTTCAACATCTGATCGATGATTTCTTTCAGAGCCTTCATTTTAGGTGGAGATAGCCTATACGGTGGAAAACGGACAGGAATCGAATCAGTGACCTCAATTTTGTATTCGATCAGGTCAGTAACACCAAGAGTATCAGAGAACACCTCGGTAAACGACTGACACAATTTGCGAATACTATCAGCCTGCTCCTCAGGTAGATGTCTAAGGTCTAACAACATCTCATCCTGGGTAGGCGAAATAGAAGAACATGATGCAGAATTACACTTTAATAAAGGGATGTTACAATTAGAGGCAAATTTGAAAGTGCAAGACCTACTCTGAAGATCGAGCACAAGACCAGTGTGAAAAATAATGTCCGCTCCCAATATAATGGGGCAAGACAAGAGCTTGGCCACAACAATTTAACTTTCCAAGTGAATTTAAAAATACGAATTTTGACCAATAAGGAACCTAGAATTTCTAATGGAGATGAATTAGCCGTAACGTATTGGATCGCCGACAAACAATAGTTAGGAAGCTTACAAACAGATTTCAATTTTGAATACCAATCAGCCGAAATAATAGAACAAACACTACCTGAATCTAAGAGAGCTGTTATAGGCTCGTTATTTAACTCAATTTTGAGAAAGGGGACCGGTGCGGGGGTATCCGCCGCAATCCTAAGACACTCTTTGGGACCTTCAAAAGATAAATTTGAAAATTGCTCGTTCCCTGAATTTACAACCTGTTTACCAGGGGCTGAGTCTCGGGAAGATGGATTATTCGACTCAGCCGAAGCCACTAGTCACTTTTTATTATTGGCATAGGTAGAATTTGCACCAGAAGTTGAGCAGGAGGGGGTGCTATTCGAGTTTGGGCAATTCTTGGCGATATGTGAGAAAGCCCCACATTTAAAACAGCCTTGTGCTGAACCAGCTCCATTATTTGCCCTACTAGTTTTGACCAATGGACATTTATTGCGAAGATGGTCAGGCGACCCGCAAGCATAACATTTACGGGGTGTGACTGGTCGGCGAGGTGGAGGCCGAGTATTACTAAACGAAGGAGGGGGTTCTTTTGCCACACGCAAAGAATCGGCGTACCTAACTCCTTCCGCTGAGACAGCCAACGCTTCAAGTTCAGAGAAAGTTTGCGGGCACGCCGCGAAACACAAGTATGACCTATAAGATGGTGAAATACCTTCCACAATAGCTTGTACAATTTGATCCTCAGGGAAGTGCAGAGCAAACACCCTAGTATAAAACTTAATGTCCTGTATGAAATCAGCCAAGTTCTCATCCAAGCGCTGTACACGATAATAGTACTTCTGAATAAGGGAGGACCTGGCCCTAGCCGGGATGAAGTTAGCTAGCAAGTGGGCATGGAAATCCTCAATAGATGATTGCTCGGCAATGGCTCTTACGATTTTATCTGAGAGAATACCAATAGCATACGGATAGATAATTTGCAAAATTTGACATGGAGAAAGAGAAAACACAAGTGCATGATCCTGAAATTCAACCAGAAATCTTAAAAATGAAATTACTTCACTGGTGGTATTAACCGAAAACTTAGAGATACCTCTGAGTAACATTGCCAATGGATGAGGCAAGCTGCTAAACCCGGGTGACATAGTAGGTAAAGGTTTCAAAGGCAAGGAAGTTAATTCCGAACGGATGTTACTCAACGATGCACGGCGTTCAGATTCGTTGTCCAATGGGGCAGAGATAGTTTGAGCAGCAACGGTTATCCTATTAACTTCTCCCTTATGAGGCTCTTCCTCGCTACCTACATTCACTGTGGTGGGTAGATCGCTTTTGGGAGGAACCTCCCCTGTTAACAATTGAGTGACCTTGCTAGATAATTCAGACATATTTTCAAGCAGCGTACTAGCTTCCTTCTTCTGAACGTCATTCAACTTTAGAGACAATAGATCGTTAACTCTATTTGAAAAATGAAACAGCCTAGCTTGCACACGCTTAATTTGATTAGGAGAAGGATCATTTTCATCAAAAAAACTAACTACAGAAGCTAGCCCAGTAATATTCTCCGTGATCGTGGAAAGAGAGTCGTCAATTTCTTTCTCTCCCAAATTGGGGATGGAAATGGGCAAATCTAGGGACTCTCTAAGCTTGTTTGTGTCTACTGCAACCGTGCCTCCAGATTGTACATTTCTAATAGTCAATTCATAGATCAACTCCTCCTTGCGCAAATAGTTAAGATGGAGAACATCGCGAGGGCCGGGCATGGTGACAGAACAATTTTGAAAAACTCAAAAAAATTCCAGCAACTGGGAAAATAGTTAGAGTTCGGAACAAACAATGTTTAGCCGTCAAAAGGGGCTAAATTGAGACCCATTCAACCACGCTCTGCTACCACTTGTTACCGTGTTTTAGTGGTAGGTAGAGGTGAAAGAAGGTGCGGGCGTGAACGGGTCTCAAACTACGGAATCAAAGTTAATGTAAAATTTAACAAGGTTATATTTTCTTTTCAAAAACAAGGAAATAACAAGCATGGCAGGTACAAAGTAGCAAATCAAAAGGGTAGTTACAATATTTACAGAATTTGGGCTTCGCGCCCTGACTTTACACTGCTTGGGCAATCAGCTCAGTTTTACCCCAAACACAAGTTTCAACAGAGGGGCAGAAAACCCCATTCATGCCTAGGAGCCCTTGCTCCAAATTACACTGAAAAGCCTCCACGAGGCGTACAACACTCAATTTTCAAAAGAGCCACTCGCTCTCAAATTTAAGTCTCTCCCAGGCCACACCAAACTCCACCTTCAAGTTGTCCTCAACGGACATAAACACAGGGGTAAAATACCCAATCTACTGAGGTCTATTAAATGAAAAGCAGGTTAATTAAATGACCTCTAAAATAACAATTTGAGAGGAGGCGAACTTGCACTCCTAATACACTTTGATTAAGACCTACTTGGCACTAGGCCGTTAATGCAAGGGCTAATCCCATACTAAAGAGGTGACTTAAGAAGAGAACAATTGGTTTTACATTAACGAAGAATAGGTTGAGAAAATAAGTTCACCTCAAAACAATGTGAGTGGGAGCTCGAGAGGGTTAGCACTCTCTATCCCAATATGCAGCTTAAAAGAGAATAGATGAAAAGATTGGTTACATTTTAGGAAAAGGTTACATGGTGGAAACGCTTCGAACCCGCTCCGAGAGTTAAACTGCTGAGCAAGCAAAGAAAGAAGTTATTAATCGGCCATTACCTTGTTGTTGACCGCTGCCGAGGAAAGAGGCGCTTCCCGCCTCCTGCTATGTACTTAATACACTGAAAGATGGAACAGAAGTGGCCCGGAGACCCTAAAATCAGCAGTTTATATCCTCTCGCAGAAGTTTCTAGGCGTTAGGGGAATGAAAACACCCTCCCGCACATTCTTTATTGGCTAGGGTACAGAAACATATCCAAGTAGGGGTAAGATACATCGGATTGGTCGAGAAAAAACTCAAAGAAATTCGGGATTGCATAAATCTAAAACAAGGGGAAAAAGAGGGGTATACAGCCAACTTAAACAATAACAGAAAGAAATTTAGCAAAGAACAAACATTTGAAATAAAAATTTCTCCAACAAAATAGTTCTTTGACTTCGCACTAGGTTGCACTATTGTTGATCTTCAGTAGTGTCCTCTAGAAGAGAAAGTTCACACTTCTTACTTCAAGCAAAACAAAAACACATCAAAAATGACACAGTTCAAAAACTCAAAATTTTCCATGTGGTGACATCTTCAGAGAAAGTCGAGAATTAATAGCGTAGATAAAGTTCAGACTTCCTCCAACAGAGGAGTTTCAACTGGCGCACATTTTGAATTAGCGGTGTGGAGGTGTACCGCCCGGTACAGACCTCCCCCCCCAAAAGTTCCTCCCGGGGTGACACACGAAATGGTTTGAAAACAAGGTCCAAGTTTTGATGTAGATATGGAGATTAATTGCCAAAAAAAAATTTATAAGATTTTCTTAGTTTGGTTTGATTTAGTTTCAAAATTTTGTTGTTGCAGATGAAGTATAGTTTTTAAGTTTGTAGAAGTAGAATTCTGAAGATAACCTTTTAATACTTAAAAGTGATGAAAAATTGCAATGTCCACCAAATATTGCTTTTGAATTCCCAAGTGTAGTCATTGCTTATCGTAACTGTCCATGTAGTTGATGTTGATTAAGTTGAATGGCCAGACCGGCCGTTGCAGCTTGCGTCCAAAAGGAGGCCGCTCGGATCCCTCAAGTACCCTGAGATACCGCTCGCCCGCACTATGAGGGGAGCAGAGGTGTTGAAACACGCCGCGCCCGCCGTGAACATATACAGGCTGCGGGCAAGTAGCAGGTCGTGCGCCGCGCATCAGCCTTGGCCGGGAGGAGAGCTCCGGCTCGCCGTGCACCTGACGTCCTCGCTGGAGAAGAGGGGGCCCGTCCTCTGCCCCAGTTGCTGCACGGCGCAGCGCGGCTGCGGGGGCACTGAAACATTAAAGCTAGGCGGCAGAATTGTGTTGGACCATCATCTTTTTGAGGGCACAGGCTTGGTGAAGAGGTTGAGGGGTCAGCGGCGTGCAGATGTCCATGGCATTTAATATAATTCAGCCACAGTGTGTATTGGAGCAGGAGACGGGAGCGTGGTAATGGCCGAGGCAAGGACAGGATGGCAGTTTAACAAATCGGGGGAGGTTTCACACAAATGCTTACATATACAACAAAATATTATAGAAGGGGCAGAAAGCCTTAAAAGTGAAACTCAAAAAAAATATAACCTTCATATTCCTTTCAAAATAATATGAAGCAAGTTAACACGGAAATTACACCGGTTTCACCTGTGACAGGTGAACCCTAAATATCCTCTCGGTGGCTGGATTGCTTACTAACAACGTAACTGGTGTAAGAAAATCGAGAATGATACAAGGCCCATGAAATCTGGGGGCAAGCTTGCCCGCGGGAACAAAGTTCTTGACCATCACCTGGTCACCTACATTCAAAGTGGTGGGTCTCCGTCCACGATCATACCTTTCCCTAACCTTTTCATGAGATACCTTAAGATTGGCTTTAGCCTTCTTCCAAAGATCTTTAATATTATCCGGATCTAATGTCTCGGGTAGAATGTCACTCAGAGACCAGAGGTTAGAGAGCGGCGAGTTGGGAACAAACTTGAACATCAAAGAAGCTGGAGTAAATTTATGTGATTCATGAACCGCCGAATTCAAAGCAAAAGCTAACCAATGCAGGGACGTGTCCCACCTGGAATGATCATCATGATGATAGGCAATAAGTGCGGACCTGAGATTACGATTAACCCGTTCAGCCAGAGATGGTTGAGGGTAATAAGCAGAAGTAGTTACATGAGAGATGGATAAGTCAAAACAGAATTTACGAAATAAATTAGATGTAAAAGCCTTAGCATTATCAGATACAATATATTGGCACGGGCCAAAAGAAGCAAAAATAGAATTTAGGCAAGTAATGGTGGACTGAGCGGTAGCCAGCTTAGTCGGAAATAACCAAGAAAATCTTGTAAAACCATCTACACATACAAAGATGAATTAGTTGGCATTTCCCTTCGACTGGGGGAAGGGTCCTACATAATCAATATACAGGCGTTCCATGGGGCGCGACGCTTGATGCGAAGACAACAGGCCTACCTTGGTGGACCTGGTTGGTTTACTAATTAAACAGGATTTACAAGCTTTTACAAGTTCACGGATTTCACCGTCCATACTTTTCCAAATGAACCTTTCACGAATCTTTTCACGAGTTTTAAAGATTCCAAGATGCCCCCCCAATGGGGTCTCATGATAGTATTTGAAGATCATAGGCACAAGGACAGCTGGAACGACAACCTTCATCATCTTGTCATGCCTCGATGGGCAACATAAAACACCATTCCTCAGAACATAAGGGACAACGTGTTCCCCAGAAGAAAGGGTTTCCATTATCGGAGCCAGCGTCGGATCTTCACGTTGGTATTTCTCGATATCCCTAAAGAGCATGGGAGCATCTGTTAGGATGGCATTAACATCAGATGGTGTGGACTCGGGAGGTGATGAACTGTCGACCGGTTCATGGTTCTCAACGTCGTTTGAAAAACGGCTGAGTCCATCAGCGACAATATTTTCGGTACCTCTGATATGTCTAACATCAAACTGGAAGGCAGAAATACGGATGGCCCAACGGGCTATACGACCAGTACGACGCGGCCTACCTAAGACCCAGCTTAAGGCTTGATTATCTGTCTCCAGGTCGAACTTAACATGTTCCAGATGGAGACGGAACATCTCTAAGGCGAATAAGACTGCCAAACCTTCGAGCTCATATATGGAATACTTGGCTTCTTGAGCCGACAAGGTCCTAGATGCATAGGCGATGGGTCGCCTCCCTAGTTCAGTCTCTTGAAGAAGGACTGCCGCTACTGCTGACGACGACGCGTCGGTTTGGAAGATGAATTTCTTCGAGAAATCAGGCATAGCAAGTACGGGGGCATTACAAAGAGCTAATTTAAGGTCTTCAAAAGCGGCTTGTTGAGAAGGTCCCCACTCGAATTTGATGCCTTTCCTACGAAGAAAGTTTAAGGGCGCCGCTCTATTAGCGAAGTTAGGAATAAACTTCCTGAAGAAATTCACCATACCAATAAACCTGGCGATGCCTTTAATGTCCTTGGGAGGTTTAAAATCACGGATGGCCTGTGTTCTAGAATGATCGACGGCTACACCATCAGGTGACACAATATGCCCTAGGAAAGACATAGAGGGCTTAGCGAAGGCAACCTTGGACAACTTAACAGTTAACCCAGCCTTACGAAGGCGATGGAGAACTTCTCGCAGATGATCTAGATGCTCTTCAAAAGTCTCTGAAAATACGACGACATCATCCAAGTAGTGGTACAAATATTCAAATTTGATGTCGGAGAAGACCCTATCTAGCAGCCTAGTGAGTACAGCTGCTCCCGTGGGGAGCCCGAAAGGCACGCGGTTGTATTCATATAAATTCCAGTCCGTGGCAAACGCTGTAAGGTGTTTAGACTCTTCGGCAAGGGGAATTTGATTGTAGGCCTGATTCAAGTCCAAGATAGTAAAGAACTTGGCCTTACGAAACCATGAAAAACAAGAATGAAGGTCGGGAAGGGGCACAGATTGTAACACCACCTTCCGATTGAGAGCCCTGTAATCAATGACAGGCCTGAAGCCTCCTTGGGGTTCGGAACTAGAAAAATAGGCGAAGAATACGCCGACTTAGAGGGCCTAATAATACCATCCTTCAACATCTGATCGATGATTTCTTTCAGAGCCTTCATTTTAGGTGGAGATAGCCTATACGGTGGAAAACGGACAGGAATCGAATCAGTGACCTCAATTTTGTATTCGATCAGGTCAGTAACACCAAGAGTATCAGAGAACACCTCGGTAAACGACTGACACAATTTGCGAATACTATCAGCCTGCTCCTCAGGTAGATGTCTAAGGTCTAACAACATCTCATCCTGGGTAGGCGAAATAGAAGAACATGATGCAGAATTACACTTTAATAAAGGGATGTTACAATTAGAGGCAAATTTGAAAGTGCAAGACCTACTCTGAAGATCGAGCACAAGACCAGTGTGAAAAATAATGTCCGCTCCCAATATAATGGGGCAAGACAAGAGCTTGGCCACAACAATTTAACTTTCCAAGTGAATTTAAAAATACGAATTTTGACCAATAAGGAACCTAGAATTTCTAATGGAGATGAATTAGCCGTAACGTATTGGATCGCCGACAAACAATAGTTAGGAAGCTTACAAACAGATTTCAATTTTGAATACCAATCAGCCGAAATAATAGAACAAACACTACCTGAATCTAAGAGAGCTGTTATAGGCTCGTTATTTAACTCAATTTTGAGAAAGGGGACCGGTGCGGGGGTATCCGCCGCAATCCTAAGACACTCTTTGGGACCTTCAAAAGATAAATTTGAAAATTGCTCGTTCCCTGAATTTACAACCTGTTTACCAGGGGCTGAGTCTCGGGAAGATGGATTATTCGACTCAGCCGAAGCCACTAGTCACTTTTTATTATTGGCATAGGTAGAATTTGCACCAGAAGTTGAGCAGGAGGGGGTGCTATTCGAGTTTGGGCAATTCTTGGCGATATGTGAGAAAGCCCCACATTTAAAACAGCCTTGTGCTGAACCAGCTCCATTATTTGCCCTACTAGTTTTGACCAATGGACATTTATTGCGAAGATGGTCAGGCGACCCGCAAGCATAACATTTACGGGGTGTGACTGGTCGGCGAGGTGGAGGCCGAGTATTACTAAACGAAGGAGGGGGTTCTTTTGCCACACGCAAAGAATCGGCGTACCTAACTCCTTCCGCTGAGACAGCCAACGCTTCAAGTTCAGAGAAAGTTTGCGGGCACGCCGCGAAACACAAGTATGACCTATAAGATGGTGAAATACCTTCCACAATAGCTTGTACAATTTGATCCTCAGGGAAGTGCAGAGCAAACACCCTAGTATAAAACTTAATGTCCTGTATGAAATCAGCCAAGTTCTCATCCAAGCGCTGTACACGATAATAGTACTTCTGAATAAGGGAGGACCTGGCCCTAGCCGGGATGAAGTTAGCTAGCAAGTGGGCATGGAAATCCTCAATAGATGATTGCTCGGCAATGGCTCTTACGATTTTATCTGAGAGAATACCAATAGCATACGGATAGATAATTTGCAAAATTTGACATGGAGAAAGAGAAAACACAAGTGCATGATCCTGAAATTCAACCAGAAATCTTAAAAATGAAATTACTTCACTGGTGGTATTAACCGAAAACTTAGAGATACCTCTGAGTAACATTGCCAATGGATGAGGCAAGCTGCTAAACCCGGGTGACATAGTAGGTAAAGGTTTCAAAGGCAAGGAAGTTAATTCCGAACGGATGTTACTCAACGATGCACGGCGTTCAGATTCGTTGTCCAATGGGGCAGAGATAGTTTGAGCAGCAACGGTTATCCTATTAACTTCTCCCTTATGAGGCTCTTCCTCGCTACCTACATTCACTGTGGTGGGTAGATCGCTTTTGGGAGGAACCTCCCCTGTTAACAATTGAGTGACCTTGCTAGATAATTCAGACATATTTTCAAGCAGCGTACTAGCTTCCTTCTTCTGAACGTCATTCAACTTTAGAGACAATAGATCGTTAACTCTATTTGAAAAATGAAACAGCCTAGCTTGCACACGCTTAATTTGATTAGGAGAAGGATCATTTTCATCAAAAAAACTAACTACAGAAGCTAGCCCAGTAATATTCTCCGTGATCGTGGAAAGAGAGTCGTCAATTTCTTTCTCTCCCAAATTGGGGATGGAAATGGGCAAATCTAGGGACTCTCTAAGCTTGTTTGTGTCTACTGCAACCGTGCCTCCAGATTGTACATTTCTAATAGTCAATTCATAGATCAACTCCTCCTTGCGCAAATAGTTAAGATGGAGAACATCGCGAGGGCCGGGCATGGTGACAGAACAATTTTGAAAAACTCAAAAAAATTCCAGCAACTGGGAAAATAGTTAGAGTTCGGAACAAACAATGTTTAGCCGTCAAAAGGGGCTAAATTGAGACCCATTCAACCACGCTCTGCTACCACTTGTTACCGTGTTTTAGTGGTAGGTAGAGGTGAAAGAAGGTGCGGGCGTGAACGGGTCTCAAACTACGGAATCAAAGTTAATGTAAAATTTAACAAGGTTATATTTTCTTTTCAAAAACAAGGAAATAACAAGCATGGCAGGTACAAAGTAGCAAATCAAAAGGGTAGTTACAATATTTACAGAATTTGGGCTTCGCGCCCTGACTTTACACTGCTTGGGCAATCAGCTCAGTTTTACCCCAAACACAAGTTTCAACAGAGGGGCAGAAAACCCCATTCATGCCTAGGAGCCCTTGCTCCAAATTACACTGAAAAGCCTCCACGAGGCGTACAACACTCAATTTTCAAAAGAGCCACTCGCTCTCAAATTTAAGTCTCTCCCAGGCCACACCAAACTCCACCTTCAAGTTGTCCTCAACGGACATAAACACAGGGGTAAAATACCCAATCTACTGAGGTCTATTAAATGAAAAGCAGGTTAATTAAATGACCTCTAAAATAACAATTTGAGAGGAGGCGAACTTGCACTCCTAATACACTTTGATTAAGACCTACTTGGCACTAGGCCGTTAATGCAAGGGCTAATCCCATACTAAAGAGGTGACTTAAGAAGAGAACAATTGGTTTTACATTAACGAAGAATAGGTTGAGAAAATAAGTTCACCTCAAAACAATGTGAGTGGGAGCTCGAGAGGGTTAGCACTCTCTATCCCAATATGCAGCTTAAAAGAGAATAGATGAAAAGATTGGTTACATTTTAGGAAAAGGTTACATGGTGGAAACGCTTCGAACCCGCTCCGAGAGTTAAACTGCTGAGCAAGCAAAGAAAGAAGTTATTAATCGGCCATTACCTTGTTGTTGACCGCTGCCGAGGAAAGAGGCGCTTCCCGCCTCCTGCTATGTACTTAATACACTGAAAGATGGAACAGAAGTGGCCCGGAGACCCTAAAATCAGCAGTTTATATCCTCTCGCAGAAGTTTCTAGGCGTTAGGGGAATGAAAACACCCTCCCGCACATTCTTTATTGGCTAGGGTACAGAAACATATCCAAGTAGGGGTAAGATACATCGGATTGGTCGAGAAAAAACTCAAAGAAATTCGGGATTGGATAAATCTAAAACAAGGGGAAAAAGAGGGGTATACAGCCAACTTAAACAATAACAGAAAGAAATTTAGCAAAGAACAAACATTTGAAATAAAAATTTCTCCAACAAAATAGTTCTTTGACTTCGCACTAGGTTGCACTATTGTTGATCTTCAGTAGTGTCCTCTAGAAGAGAAAGTTCACACTTCTTACTTCAAGCAAAACAAAAACACATCAAAAATGACACAGTTCAAAAACTCAAAATTTTCCATGTGGTGACATCTTCAGAGAAAGTCGAGAATTAATAGCGTAGATAAAGTTCAGACTTCCTCCAACAGAGGAGTTTCAACTGGCGCACATTTTGAATTAGCGGCGTGGAGGTGTACCGCCCGGTAGACACATCATTGAGAGCGATGTTACTACGAGATACACTTTCATGTCTGGCACCCACGGACGCTACTGATAATCCAGTATTATTAAAATCCCACTGTAAGATAATTATTTAATGTAAATGAACTTAAATTGCCTGATAAAAACACAACAACTTCAGTAAATGAAGATTTTTCTTTTTTGCTATTTGCTTTACGTCGCACCGACACAGATGGCGACGACGGGACAGGAAAGGGCTAGGACTGGGAAGGAAGCGGCCGTGCCTTAATTAAGTTACATCCCCAGCATTTTCCTGGTGTGAAAATGGGAAACCACGGAAAAACATATTCAGGGCTGCCGACAATGAGGTTCAAACACACTATCTCCCGAATACTGGATACTAGCCGCACTTAAGCGACTGCAGCTATCGATCTCGGTAGTAAATCAAGTTTTGTGAATGATGGTGATGATGATGATGATGATGATGATGATGATGATGATGATGATGATGATGATGATAGTCGTAGTAGTAGTAGTAGTAGTGGTCAAACCTTAGCAAACCTGAATATCTTCCAAGTTAGGAACAAATATTTTCTTAAAATGTAGACTTTCACTGTCACTAAATGACATTATAATGTATAATTCGGGAATGTTGCGTCGTGTAATACTTACTGCACTGTGACACGTTTCAAACCAGCAACTCGGATCTTCTTTGGAGCAATGGCAAAAATGTCAGTGGTGATTATCACTCCATAGTAACTAGACTCAAGTTAGAAAGACCCTGTAAGAAATGTAGTTCATTCCAGGGCCTCCAAAATCAAGGAGAAAGATGCTGATTGGTTAACTATGGTGGTTAGCCATGAACTACTCAGTATGCAGCCGTCCCCTTTGTTAAAATTATTCAGGTGTTTAGCAATTCCTACCGGCACATGAATAATTGTAGGTACAGATGACAGATGTTGCATCAAAAATGTTTGATGGGCATTATGCATGGCATGTCGTGCCACAGAAGACTTCTCTGCCTAGCAAAGATGTAAGTGCCTGCGATGTTCCATAACCCTCGTTTCTACCTTCTTACATGTTTGACCAACATAAACTGGTCCACAGGGTCAAGGCTTCATATATATTCCAGCACATCTTAATCCAATAGGATCTTTAACAGATCGCAAGCAATTGCTTATGATTAAAGCCCGGATTTTCTCTCGGTGATAGGTTAGATTGCAAACTGGTTTGGTTAGTAGGAAATGCCGGCCACCCGCTGTTCCATAATGTAGAAAGAGTAACATGAATTATAGGGGTTCTGATGGGCCGTACCCCTAATGTTTATGCAAACCCCATAGCACAATCGTTGTGAACGTAGACTATACTTGCTTCTCGCTTCAGTAAGTTTGCATTCTAACCTATTAGTGCATAAAATTCCGGGCTCTACTTATGATGATATTCGTTTTAAAGAAGGTCTCGATATTGTCCTTTCTGAGAATATTGCCAATCCTTTCCGTGACAGATTGTATATGGCAAGAACGCCAGACTCAAACGAGGAGAATCACGTTACAATGTGCCTTTTGACTTAGGATGTAGAACTTCATTAATATGTTTCCTTCCGAAGCCATTGATCAGGAATATTCTGGTTATGAACTCAGTTTCACCGTTTAACTTATCTTCCTTACAAATCTCCCTTCCTAGGCTGATAACGGGGTTAGAGAGCGTGAAACATGAACTCTTGAATGGATACAAAACAAGCATAATAGTGATTCGTGGTTGTGGGTTACTGTAGATATATCCTAGATCGTGAACCGCGGGAAATGTCTTGGGAAATATCTGAGTGGCCTAGTAAGTTGTCCTGAGAGTACGGTTGCCGGTTGCTATGAAATAGGAGTGCGCATCTTGGCCATATTCTAAGTTATGCCTCTCTTCGTGCTCAGGCAACTAGTACTATAAAATCCACCTGTGATCCCTAAACCCGCAAGTAAGGTAGCATCCTGCTTCACAGAATCTACCGAGCTTAGAACATTTTAAGCAAGCCTCGGACCCATGGGAGTAACGGAATCCCACCCCCATTTGACAGGTGAGGGACTCCTTGGGAACAACTTTGGGAACAAAATGGAATTCAATGGAGATCTATCAATATTAATGGGGTTTACGGAAGAAGAAAGTAGAAATGGATGAGTCAACAGAGAGGATGGGTCTGGATGTGTTAAGAGTTAATGATATTCAGGTAAGGGGAGATGAAGGGAAAGAGATCGGAGATTATAAAGTGATCTTATCAGATGTCAAAGAGGGTAGGGCAGAGTGCGAGGTAGGACTGCTTATCAGGATTAATATTGCAGGCAACATAGTTTCTGTTAGGCACCTCAATGAGTGAATGATGCGGGTAGATTTGGAAGCTTCCATCTCCAAAGTACATATCACATATACACAAACAATATCCAACAAGGAAACCTTCCAGCATTTACAATTCATTTAGCACATGGCATAAATTAATTCTGAAATAAACATAATAATATAAAAATCTTGGGGATGTGATATCTGCACTATCACAGAGCTTATATATAGGATCTGGTCAAATATATGGTCTAAATGCAGAAGAATGGACAGTTTTATTTAGATCGATGATTATATTAAAGGCTGACTTTTAAAATCTTTTTTATGTTTTAATGTACCGTCCACACGTACCGAAAATCCCCTGAAGGATACAAGTGCGCAAAAGCTCATATCACCTTATTCGTCTTCCGCTATTCCCACATCTGTGTGATCGCGGGCGCGAACTGTGGCGCACATGTGGAGTTGTCCCTGTTTCACGATCGGATGCCCTTATATAAAGGTATAAAATCACTATTGGGTGTTTGATGTTTCTCTGGTGGTTGGTAGTGTAGTAGTGCGTTGTCTGTGTTGGGAAAAATACGAACACCCAGTCCCCAATCCAGAAGAATTAATTAGAAGCGATTACAAAGTAAAATCCCCACCCGGCCGGGAATCTAACCCGGGACCTCTGAACGGAAGGTCGTAATGCTAACCATTCAACCAAGAGGGCAGACGCACATACAAAAGAACCAAATGCAAGTAGGGCTGATAAACTAATTCTTATGAGAATAAGGACTCATAAATGGACAGCAACTTGCTCACTGGTTACCACGAATTCAAATTCAGCGTTTGAGGGCAAGGAATTCTTACGCTACATTGTATCTCCCCTGGACTGACCCAAAACTATTCTGTTGCTGCGGTTGTGATTCTGTTGGAACGCTCACTCTGGGTTTCTCACCTTACCTTTCTAGCCATTCGAATATTTCCTTATATTTCATTTTAAGGTAAGAATATGAAAAGATGCATCTTTCATTGTTCGAAAAACAGTTACAGGAGAAAGATTTTGAAGAATTCTAATCGTCAAAACCATGTGATTTGTCCGTTTCTAACATTGAAAGTTACTGTGAAGCCCTTACACCATTTAACAATGGTTTAGACATATCGAAATAATGTTCCCAGACTGAAACATATTTCTGTAAATTTAGAACAAGATCCAGTTAAATTTCAAAGATAACTGATAAGGTTTCAATGTACCACATTTTTGAAAGGTACTGTAATATTCCAGACGGCCACATTGCATTTTCTTGAAAGAAAAATAAAAGAGTTACTGTGAACCCACGCATTGGCATGTAAATTAGATGCTATATTTGTTTCTGCATACCCTAGCGAACATATATTCACACTTACGAATAAGAGAAAATCTTGGTCATTTTTTTTTTCAATTTTGCATGAAAATAAGGGTGAGGCATTCATTCTGGTCAATCAATTATCGCTGATATCACTAAGTTGGTGATGTCGAACAAATGTCAGGTGTAGTCTAAATGCAGAAGAATGGACAGTTTTATTTAGATCGATGATTATATTAAAGGCTGACTTTTAAAATCTTTTTTATGTTTTAATGTACCGTCCACACGTCTCGCAACCCTCCGTCCGTTTCTCACTCACTCGTTCTGTCTCCTCTTCGGGGCTCGCTCACAGCCCTGAGAGCACGATAGCTGCACACACGTAATGGCCTGGACTATAATAATTATAATTTCGTGTGGCTATTTCTAGCCGAGTGCAGCCCTTGTAAGGCAGACCCTCCGATGAGGGTGGGCGGCATCTGCCGTGTGTAGGTAACTGCGAGTTATTGTGGTGGAGGATAGTGTTATGT
This sequence comes from Anabrus simplex, assembly GCF_040414725.1. Taxonomy (NCBI): domain Eukaryota; kingdom Metazoa; phylum Arthropoda; class Insecta; order Orthoptera; family Tettigoniidae; genus Anabrus; species Anabrus simplex. The sequence goes on from NC_090269.1 coordinate 249,814,261, forward strand.
GTGGTGTGTGAGTTGCAGGAATGTTGGGGACAGCACAAACACCCAGCCCCCGAGCCATTGGAATTAACCAATGAAGGTTAAAATCCCCGACCCGGCCGGGAATCGAACCCGGGACCCTCTGAACCGAAGGCCAGTACGCTGACCATTCAGCCAACGAGTCGGACATGGCCTGGACTAAGGGAACATCTTTACAAGACTGAAATTGCTGTGAATTCCTCCTGTGTTTGAGGTCATAAACCGGATGAAAATGCCACACGTAATCATCACCGGGCCAAATAACGTTCTGAAATTATTGACATTTTGCGTCGAAACTGCTGAATAAATCGATCGCCGTGAAAATAAGATAAATGAGGAAAGTCAGCTCAAAAGATGCTATTTCTACCTTAAGAAAATTGTGAAAATACGCAGGGAAACTTGATAATAAAAGGCACATGGTACGTACCCTTGATAGGGTATGGTACTACATTTAAGCAATTACATCCCTCTGGTCTGGATAGCTCATGGTATTCGATATTATTCAACTACTGCAATGCATGCGGACAAAGTACTAAAACATTTCCTGAAGTCGAAATAGAACCTTTTGAATGGATACTCCTCAAATATTTAACGCTCGTAAAACAACTCTAATATAAATAAATAATTGCTAGGATACAGTGCGAGACATTCGGAAATAGTCATTTTGATAATAAGATATTATTTCCCCCATATTGGAACTTCAATGATGATATGAAAAATTCTCATCGCCCGCGCTTTTGTCTGATTCCAATCTAGAGAGCAATTGCCGACAACCCGCTTCCAAACACAGAACCAGTGTTCACGGCTAGAAACAAGTGAGAATCTAATTTAACTTCGTTCAAATAGTGAACGCGATACGTATCCAATAGATAATTTCATTTAGATGGAACTCTCATAGGTGACAGTAACATTCATACCCTAAGATGGTAATTAATCCCAAAAGAAATAAAGTAAGAAATTTTAGTAAGTAGTTTGTTAATTAGGGAAAACAATAATGGAGTGTGATCGAAGACAACCACTGATCGATCTCACTCAGTACATGTGGAATTGTGGAAATGAAATGTCACGTACGAGTGATTCGAATTTCATATAATATTTCGTGATATCGTGCCTATGACCACGGTATCAAGGATCACATAGAACTATAAGTTTGTTTGCATTTAATAATTACGGATTACTATGCAGTGTCTCTTCCCGGTGTCCCTCACCAACAGGAAGAATATATGGACCACCAGGCCGAAGTGGATACAGGAGAGGAAGCTGGCATATAGAAATTAAATGAAAGTTTTCTGGACCAGAAGAAACAACAGAACCCCCAATGTACAGAGTGAGAATGAGCCGCGTGGTCCCAAGTAGGCCCAAATGAAGTTAATAATAATAATAATAATAATAATAATAATAATAATAATAATAATAATAATAATAATAATAATAATAATAATTTTATTTATTTATTCATTTATTTATTTATAACTTATCTAAAATACATTTGCAAATATACAGTAGGATATTATACATTATCTTTGCAATTATTTACACCTGCAAAGCACTTGATGTGCTTATCTGCCGGTGTAGTTGTTTCACATTTTTATACATTGCTGCAATCCTTACTGTTTACAACATTAATAAGGTTTGTATATTTACATTAGCATTGTAATTTTGTCCTATGGTGTGAGTTTTTCTTAATCCCTGTTAGTATCACTCAAAATAGATAAGTCTTTGGTACATTTTCATTCATGAACACATATTTAAACTGTAATTTTATTATCTATGATCCATAGTTCCACATGTTTTTTTAGTTGATATTTGGTTTTCAAGTGTGTCAATTCTGAGGGCAACTTGTTCAAAAATTTAGGAACTACAACTTGCAGTGTTCTGGATCCATATTTGTTGTAGTACCTCATGACCTGAAAATAACTTATATGCCTCAGTCTTGTTCCATATGTATGTTCATTTACAATTCTATATTGAGGCTTCCAGTAATTTTCTTTAATTATGTTGTACATATAAAGTTGTTTAACTCTCAAGAACCTTTCTTTCTGGTACATCCCTGTTTTCATACCAAAATAATGCTTTGACAATACGATTTTGTAACATTTGTACCATGTTTATGTCTGTAACAGAAGCTGATAATAATAGTAGTAGTAGTAATATGCACTCAGATACTATGTGCAGACGTTTTGATTTGACAGCATTTAAGTTACACACGTGTAAATTATGACATTACATTGTACCGTACCAGACTCATTGCTAGCCTGGAAGTCTTATGGGTGATTAATTACTGAATATGAATCAGTTTTGAAGGGTAAACACTGAATGTGTCAACAGGCCTATTTGGACTCCGACATTGCACGATATCGGGTGGAGATACTTTAAAATATCCAAATACCTCTTCGGGACATCTCACCAAGTGGACTGTGGTTTTAATCCCGGCTAATTAATGTGAGATTTTCTGAAATGAACTGTCACACTCGTGTTATTCTAACTATATGCAAAACTGGAGATTCCATGGTTATGATCACAATACCAATATTCGAGCTCAGTGAAAATCATCACGTGTGTCTTGATTCTAACATATCGGGGCCTATCGTGATTGGGGTCGGTGGCATTTGATGGTGTTAATATGCGAGAACTCCGTACCGTTTGCTTGCACTTTGAAGAATTCATTCATAATAAAATTCGGACACCCATACTGTATCTCCTGAAATCAAAGGCCACGGGAAGGGACGTTACATTTTTTTAATTTTTTTTTTGCTAGTTGCTTTACGTCGCACCGATACAGATAGGTCTTATGGCGACGATGAGACAGGGAAGGGCTAGGAGTGGGAAGGAAGCGGCCGTGGCCTTAATTAAGGTACAGCCCCAGCATTTGCCTGGTGTGAAAATGGGAAACCACGGAAAACCATTTTCAGGGCTGCCGACAGTGGGCTTCGAACCTACTATCTCCCGAATACTGGATACTGGCCGCACTTCAGCGACTGCAGCTATCGAGCTCGGTGTTACAATTTTTAAAATCACGTAAACCTACAAGCTTGTTTACTGCAACAATTACTCGCAACTCGATTATATGCACTGAGTCAAAATTGTCCCAACTGATTACTTACTTTTGGAGATAGGTTGATTGATCAATTAGTTACGAATCGACTAAGTGGAGACCTTATTAGAATGTTCCGTCATCATTTAGTGCGGAAGATAATAGCAAATGATCCGAAGGAATCTGTTATGGGAGGATGTTTACTTTCTTGCTGCAAGGGTATTTTGAACAACTGTTTAGAGAGAATTTGGAGGAGGAGGAGGAGGAGTAGGAGACGAAGAATAGTAAGAAGAAGAAGACGATTGAGTTGGCCTTGCGGTTAGGGTCGCGTTTCTATGAGCTTGCTTTCGGGAGATGGTTGGTACGAAACCCACCATTATCAGCCCTAAAGTTGTTTTACCGTCGTTTTCCACATTCACACCAGGCAAATGCTGGGTCTGTACCTTAATTAAGTCCATGGACGCTATCTTCCCAATCCTAGCCGTTTCCAATCCTTCGACCCTTCCGTCGTCTAAAACCCTTGATGTGTTAGTGCAATGTTCAAACTACTAGCAAAAATAAAATCATTTGTGAACCAGCAGTTTCTTATGTCGAACGAAATTACAGCAACTCTGAGAATATCGAGAGGCCTGGCGGAAAAAAAAAGATCGAAATCATTAGCAGACACGTTCAAGACGTATAGAACTGTCTAAATTTAATATCTGGACATTCTTGTTAATATTTTGAAAGGCTCCATAGATCTACAGTAATTAAAAACGGTTAGATGTTACTCCATTCTTTGTTTTTTGACGACTGATGAGAGGACCTTAAAGAAAAATTATCCCCACCTTCCCTCCAAGATTGATTCATTATTTGTCATTAATTTTTAAACCAACAAGAAATGTTCGTAAGTGTAACAATTGTTCTTTATCTGGTTAAATACACAGGAATCAATTCTGTTTTTGTATTACATTGACATGAATACAGAATTTCATACGTCGAACACAACCGCGAATTAGCGGGGATTCTGTTCTGGTTGAGACTTTTCTGCTTCGATGCACGTCTTACCAATTTTTTTTCTATTTTTACAATTGGCTTTACGTCGCACCGACACAGATAGGTCTTACGGCGCCGATGGATAGGAAATGGCTAGGAGTGGGAACGAAGCGGCCATGACCTTAATTAAGGTACAGGTAACTGGTGTAAAAATGGGAAACCACGGAAAACCATCTTCAGGACTGCGCACCGTGGGGCTCGAACCCACTATCCGCCGAATACTGGACACTGGCCACACTTAAGCGACTGCAGCTATCGAGCTGGGTATACCCAGTGTTGAGGTAATATTGTATTTGTATCAATGTTTGGAAGGATAAACAAACTTCAAGGTATGTTGTATTTTGTATGTTAGGTAGCCAGCCCGAAGGCTGGTTTGATCCCCCACAGCTCCGCCAACAACTATCATCACTGAAGAGGCGTACTAGGGAAATGAGGAGTGAGGTAGTTTCCCGTTGCTTCCCTCACCGGGCCAGAAGTTGCTATTACGTAAGTCTGCCAAGCCCACTCAAATGCATGCACCAACTGACCCTATGAGCAACATTTTCACACCATTCATTCATAGCAGGGTCTGGCTGAATAACGAACGGTATTACTACCATCGCTCATACCTCGGCCACTTCCACATTGTCAAAGCGAAGGATGAGACTGAGACAGGTCAATGAAAGTAAAAAATTTATTATAGCCCATGCCAAAAGACATAGTGCATTGTAAATACTACATCTCGCCACCAAAGGTATAACTTCAAGGTATACAATTATATGACAACTTCATAATCATAGTGAATTATTGCACAGAAAATACCACGGCACGTGTTAATTTATTCAAGTACACTAAACTAATTACTAAAGTACTTATTAATTAACTAAAATATCTTGGAAACCTGTTGAAACCAAGAACATTCCAGATTCTGATAGTCGTACTTCGCACAAGAACCCGAAGTGTTTATAAAATAAAAATATTTTAAACTGATGAAACCAAGAACATCTGAGATTCTGACAGTCGCAGGTCACACGACCAGAGAGCAGAACAACAGATGATCACTGTGTGATAAGGTTTCACTTTCCCAAAAACTGCTGGGTGTTTATGAAAGCATACTACCCAAGTAACAATATTAATCTACTTCCTTTAAGACTTCATTTCCTAATCTAATATTTCCCGCATCACCTGCCTTCGTTCGACTGCACTCCATTACTTTTGTTTTGGACTTATTTATTTTCATCTTGTACTCCTTACCTAAGACTTCATCCATACCATTCAGCAACTTCTCGAGATCTTCTGCAGTCTCAGATAAAATAACAATATCATCAGCAAATCTCAAGGTTTTGATTTCCTCTCCTTGGACTGTGATTCCCTTTCCAAATTTCTCTTTGATTTCCCTTACTGCCTCTTCTATGTAAACATTGAAAAGGAGAGGGGACAAACTGCAGCCTTGCCTCACTCCTTTCTGGATTGCTGCTTCTTTTTCAAAGATTCTTATCACTGCAGACTGATTTTTATACAGATTGTAGATAATTCTTCGTTCTCGGTATCTGATCCCCATCATCTTCAGAATCATAAATAGCTTGGTCCAATCAACATTATCGAATGTCTTTTCTAGATCTACGAATGCCATGTACGTGGGCTTGTCCTTCTTGATTCGATCCTCTAAGATCAGACGTAAAGTCAGGATTGCTTTACGTGTTCCTACATTTCTTCTGAAGCCAAATTGATCTTCTTCCAACACAGCTTCAACTTGTTTCTCCATTCTTCTGTAAATAATACGTGTTAAAATTTTGCAGGCATGAGATACTAAACTAATGGTGCGGTAGTTTTCACACCTGTCAGCACCGGCTTTCTTGGGAATAGGTATAACAACATTCTTCTGAAAATCGGATGGGACTTCTCCTGTCTCATACATCTTGCACACTAAATGAAATAACCTTGCCATGCTGGTTTCTCCTAAGGCAGTCAGTAATTCAGAGGGAATGTCATCAATTCCAGGTGCCTTGTTCCTATTGAGGTCACTCACAGCTCTGTCAAATTCTGACCTCAAAATTGGGTCTCCCATTTCATCAGCATCAACAGCCTCTTCATGTACCAGAACCAAATTATTTACCTTGATACAACTGTTTGATATGCTCCTGCCATCTTTCTGCTTTGTCTTCTTTCCCTAGGAGTGGCTTTCCATCTGAGCTCTTAATATTCCTACACTTAGATTTCCTTTCTCCAAAGGTTTCGTTGATTTTCCTGTATGCAGCATCTACCTTACCCAGGACCATACAGCCTTCGACATCCTTGCACTTCTCCTTCAGCCATTATTCCTTAGCTACCTTGCACTTCCTATCCACTTGATTCCTTAATCGCCTGTATTCTTTTCTGCCCTCTTTATTTCTAGCATTCTTGTATTTTCGTCGTTCATCAATCAGGTCTAGTATCTCCTGAGTTATCCACTGATTCTTAGTTGATATTTTCTTCCTTCCTAACATTTCTTCAGCAGCCCTACTGACTTCATTTTTCATGACTCTCCACTCTTCCTCTATAGTGTTTCCTTCAGCCTTTTCATTTAGTCCTTGTGCAACATGTTCCTTGAAACAATCCCTCACACTCTTTTCTTTCAACTTGTCTAGATCCCATCTTTTTTCATTCTTTCCTTTCTTCAATTTCTTCAACTTCAGCTGGCATTTCATGACCAACAAGTTGTGGTCAGAGTCCACGTCTGCTCCTGGGAAAGTTTTGCAATCGAACACCTGGTTTCTGAATCTCTGCCTAATCATAATGAAGTCTATTTGATACCTTCCAGTGTCTCCAGGTCCCGTCCACGTATACAGCCGTCATTTGTGGTGTTTGAACCAAGTATTGGCAAGGACTAAATTATAATCAGTGCAGAATTCAACCAGCCGACTTCCTCTTTCGTTCCTTTGTCCCAATCCAAATTCTCCTACTGTACTACCTTCTCTTCCTTGGCCTACCACTGCATTCCAGTCTCCCATCACAATAAGATTCTCGTCACCTTTTACATATTGTATTAAATCTTCTATCTCCTCATATATTCTTTCGATTTCTTCATCATCCGCTGAACTAGTAGGCATATAGACCTGCACTATTGTGGTGGGCATTGGTTTGGTGTCTATCATGACGACAATAATTCTTTCACTATGCTGGTCGTAGTAGCTTACCCGCTGCCCTATTTTCTTATTCATTATTAAACCAACTCCTGCATTTCCTCTGTTTGATTTTGTGTTGATAATTCGGTAGTCGCCTGACCAAAAATCTTGTTCTTCCTGCCAACGTACTTCACTTATGCCAACTACATCTAACTTTAGCCTATCCATCTCCCTTTTCAGATTCTCTAACCTACCACAACGATTCAAACTTCTAACATTCCACGCTCCGACTCGCAGAATGTCAGTATACATCTTCCTGATGATCGCCCCCTCTCGTGTAGTCCCCACCCGGAGATCCGAATGGGGGACTAGTTTACCTCCGGAATATTTTACCCGGGAGGAAGCCATCATCAGTACATCATTCATACAGAGAGAACTGCATGTCCTCGGGAGTTAGTTACGGCTGTATTTTCCCGTTGCTTTCAGCCGTGTAGCAGTATCAACACAGCTAAGCCATGTTGAGTGTTATTACAAATCCGTATCAGTCAATCATCTAGACTGCCGCCCTTGCAACTACCGAAAGGCTGCTACCCCCCTTTCGATGAACCATTCGTTAGTCTGTTCTCTCAACAAATACCCATCCAATATGGTTGCACCTGCGGCTCGGCTATCTGCATCATTGGGACACGCAATCCTCCCCACCACGGCAAGGTCACATGGTTCGCAGAGGAGGCAGGAAATAACTAACGATGGCAGAAGTAAGGAGGACATAAAATGCAGACTAGCACAAGCAAGGAAGAGATTTCTTAAGAAAAGAAATTTGCTCACTTCAAACATTGATATCGGAATTAGAAAGATGTTTTTGAAGACGTTCGTGTGGAGCGTGGCATTGTATGGAAGTGAAACATGGACAATAACTGGCTCAGAAAGAAAGAGAATAGAAGCTTTTGAAATGTGGTGTTGCAGAAGAATGCTGAAGGTGAGATGGATAGATCGAATCATGAATGAAGAGATACTGAATCGAATTGGTGAGAGGAGATCAATTTGGCTAAATTTGACGAGAAGAAGAGTTAGAATGATAGGACACATCTTAAGACACCCAGGACTTGTTCAGTTGGTTTTTGAAGGAAGTGTAGGGGGTAAGAACGGTAGGGGTAGGCCAAGGTATGAATATGACAAGCAGATTAGAGCAGACGTAGGATGCAATAGTTACGTAGAAATGAAAAGGTTAGCACAGGATAGGGTGGCATGGAGAGCTGCATCAAACCAGTCCATGGACTGATGACTCAAACAACAAACAACATTTCCTACTGAATTCGGAAAAATAATTTATTCCTCTTTCTCAGGCTCCGATTTTGGGTATGGAAAACGGAAAAATTTTAGATCATGACTTTACACAAATTGTTTCTTATGTGAATGGGATTTTAAGCCGAAGAAAACATATTGCATACAAAAAAACTGGCCTTTCCGCACTTCCTTATTCCTGCACAAAATGATGTTGAAGAAGAATATCCTGTTGACTCCCAAAATGTGGTCCTATCTCCATTACACATATTTTCAAGTACTTTAAATGCAGGACTTTTTGAAGAAAATAAAGAAAAATGAACGGAAATCTCAGTATCTGAATGAATAAGTTTCTCATATGATTGAGAGAACTTGTCCTCGTTGGCTCTCAGATACGGTAGTTAACTAACGATATGCATAATTATCAAACACATACCTAAAGAAGTTGAAAAATTCTATTAATCTCATTCAATACATCTTAGAAAACTTCCTGGAAAACGAGAAATTTGTAAATATATTTCAACTATCTGAGGAGCTATCAAGCTATAACGTAATTGGATGCTATATATCACATCTTTCAATGTTCACATACTATTGCTAGAAACTGAAACAGAACGAGTCACACAAAAAAGGAACTTCGATGAACGATCTTATTGTATCCCTACGGACATGCAACCTATGCATCCCTTTTGATCACCTAGATCATGGGAGACTTATGACAAAAATGAGGGCTTTTCGACAAGACTAGAGAGTGATTAAATGGGTTGCTACTGTAAATTTCTACAATAATTAACTCAGAGAATTAGAGCACGTGAAGCATGATCTGATCCTGTAATGATTAAGATGGGTGTGCCACAAGGCACACGTTTGTTATACGTAAATGATACACGTAGAGAACTGCAATTATAGATAAGGCATGTTTCGGATAGTGAGTAATTAACAGAGCAAGTTACAGGATTGTGCGCGACTGGAAATGTACCTCTGCAAACTTGTGAGATGGACAGCATCAGTGGCAGCACGTAGGTTTCATAATAGTTGGGACATAATATTTTAAGTCTTTAAGCAAAGTAGTGAGTTAGTTCATTGACAACCACGCATCCAATCCCATTTTCGAACTATTTCTTTTTCCCGCATTATGTTCTACTTTTATCCATAAATATCTGAATCAAACAAATTTTGCGGTCCTGGTGGACCTTATTCCTTTACAAGAAATAGGTCATCGTAATGTAAAGTTCTAGTTTGCAAATACCTCATCTGATTAATTTTTGTCATTACGTGTATAACTGACAAAACACACACACATGAGACCTGGATATTCACAGAAACATTTTCTAAATCGCATCGAATAGCGACATGGACCGTAACAGAATATAAGAGTAAAGAATTACCATGTGTTTCTTTCCCATCATTATCTGATCCTGTAATGATTAAGAAGGGTGTTCCCCAAGGCAGTATTATTGGATAATCACATTTGTTATACTGTACGTGCGAGATAACGAGCAGTCAGCAGACCTCGTCATCCGTTTTACGAGGGATAGTGGCCTTCTTATCGCGTGTAATAATGTCCATGGTCTTAGTGTATTTGTGTTAACTGCGCTTTTGTCCGTTTGAGTCTATTTTAGTTCGTGTTTGCGTATTTTAATGTGTTATATTAACTTCAGACATGTTTTATATGTATATATCTTTACTTTCGGGCAATGCCTTATTCCATTAACACCCCTATTTTCCATACTTTTATTAGAAAATTGCGAATTAGATCAACTGATAGTTTTAATCCCATAATCATTTTTCATCACCATTTATTTTAAACTCTAGTCAGTGGATAAATTTTAATATTTCAATTATCATCTCACATGTTGTCCATTTCGTACCAATAGGGGCCGATGACATTAGATGTTAGGCTCCTTTAAGCAACAAGCATCATCATCATCATCACATACTGTACGTAAATGATACAAGTAAAGAACTAGTATCTATACAAATAAAGTTGTAGGTCCGCTGTCTGTAATTTCTTTTGTTTTGCCAATTTTTCAGATATTTATCCGTTGCAGGTCAACTCAAGGCCGAATCGGTGGATTTTACTTTTCGTGTCTGTTTGTCTGTTTGTCTGTTTCTCTGTTCCACCATCACGTCTAAACGGCTGGATAGATCTCAACCAAACTTTATATTTAGAGTATACTCATCCCGAGGAAGGTTTCGATATACATATCATATTAAAATCTTTGAATAGACGGGGGTTATAGAAAAACCACAACGGTTTTCCTCCATTTTCTCTTATACTATAGATTTTCTGTAAACTCCGTGGACCGTACGTCTCTTCATTATAAACAACTTTCGTTATGTTCATAATTTACTTCACTCTTCACATGACGGAGAAATTTACTATTTTCTGCGGGTATCATGCTCTGCATTGAGTGACCGACAGACCGACAACGAAATTACAGGTTATCATGGCAACGTCTCTGCTTGCAAGCAGAGAAGTAACGTATTGCCATTTTCCTCATCATGCTTTTAAATTCGTGGTTGTTCCTTGGGTAGAAGGCAAGAGAGGCGTCATTCGGCCTACCTGCGGGATATTGGCGGAATATCGTTGGAAGTTATAACCGCCCTCGAATAGATTAAATAATAGCACCATTAGTCATCTTCTTATATGTTTACCTAAGAATTACTGCGCCTAAATTTCTCCTCTATTACCGCTTTATTATATCCATAACTCACACCAGCATAATTTATTGAGGGGCATTTGATTATCCAATACATTCACTTGGCATTTACATATTTTTCGTTATCCGGCTGTCCTCAGATATAATCCATTTTCTATTAATTTTAAGTTTCTTAACTGTATTCTTTTCTTCCTTAATTACTCCGTATGTACGCGAGTGCTAGAATCTACTGGATATACTTCCACTAAACTTCATATTTAGAATCCACCTGTCCTTGGGTAGGTTTTAGGGCAAATATTGTTTCTAAATCCCTGAACTGAATGGGGGTTGTACTCCTACAAAATATACACAACCATACTCAATGGAAATCTACCTGCCTTAATGGAAATTAATTTCTAAACCTTTTTTCTCGTGTGCAACATTTCGATACGAGGATTAATAAGGGAGATATCATTAACGGACCGTTTTTCGGTACAAGTCCCATCGGACTTAACTCAAGAGTGGGTGCGTGTAAAGCATACTTCTTACAACTTGAAAACTACTGAAGATATTCGAACCAACCTTTTATTTAGCATCCACCTGTCCAAAGGTAAGTTTTAAAGGTCAATAACATTTCATGTTCCCGGAATGGACTGGTGGTTTATACGGAACCGAAATGGTGATTTTACTCTTCCACAATATATACAGTACAAGACCAACCTGACTGGAAATCGACCAAACGTGATAAAATTCCATCTCTAAAACTTTTTTCACGTGCATTTTTCGTCAGGAGGATTAATAAGAGAGATATCATGAAAGGTCAGTTTTGCAGGTTAAGTCCAGCGGACATAGCCCAAAAGGTGTTGTACGTGGAGCAGATTCCTTATCTATCTATATAAGTAAAATCGTAATGAATGTGTGCGTTTTCATTGACTATTTTGGCGAAATTTTCACACAGCTTCCTGTTTAAGGGGTAATAATGACCATCTGAATATTTTTTTGGTTTAGTTTCCTGAAAGTCCTAATTTTTACCCTCCTCGCCCAAAATCCAGATTGCGGCATAAACTGCCAGACGAAAAAGAAAATTGAAATTTTACAAAATTGTACGTTTTAGCCTGTAACGTACGAAAAACTTAAGATCTTTAAATTTTTCACTTTTTATCCCCGAAGAATATCGAAATATGGAGGCAATTTTAATGATGGTGCAGACCTTTGAGAAGTCCTATCACATAACGGATTGCACAATCTCCGTTCCATTTGGAATTATCTACAACCTTGATCCTATGAGCTTTTTACATATCTGTATTGTACCAGTAAAAGAGCCCGACTTTAAGATTTATTTTTAACGCAAGCATGGAATAGTTCTCAGGGCTAAACTGGATGAATAATAGCTAGGGCTTGGTAAAGGAGGCAGGGTCCTATCTACAAGAAAAATTTGAATCTGATTTGATAAGAATTTATTCATGTAATGCATGATAAATTGCACATAACCTCATTGTAGATAGGGGTTTTCTTCCACATTGTCCTTTAAATGGCCCAGATTTCCAGCTCACCAGGCCGCACCGGCTGGAACACGTTCCGGAAGATGCCCAAGTACTCCGTCAAGATGCGGACGAACCATCCATGTTGGTTGCATGGAATACGCCTCAAGTTCCCGATGCTCGTGATGACTTCCGCTGGTTCCTGACGATGTTGAGGGTAATCACATTACCCAAGTACAATGAGGTTGGTAGAATCAATGTAAACTCCGAAAATGTGCTCTTCGTCACTCGCAGAATAAGTCAAAGTTCATGAAAACCTTGAGTAATGAGTTTTCTCACCACTAGTAAAATCACGAGACAAAGTTTATAAAGACTATTAAGAATCCACTCTTTAACATTCATGGAAGTGACAAGTCCGTGGTCATGAAGACTTTCAATAATGTCATAGTTCGTCAATGAAAAAAATTACAAGTCTTTAAGTAATCACTGGCATAGATCACATTTCTATGCTCATGGAAACTTCGAATAAATTTAGAGTTCATCACTCGTGAATATTACAAGTCTTTGAATAATCACTGGCGAAAAGTTAGAGTCCATCACCGCTAAATATGATAAGTCTTTGAATAATCACTGGCGAAAAGTTAGAGTCCATCACTGGTAAATATGACAAGTCTTTAAATAATCACTGGCGAAAAATTAAAGTCCAACACTGGTAAATATTACAAGTCTTTGAATAATCACTGGCGAAAAGTTAGAGTCCAACACTGGTAAATATGCCAAGTCTTTAAATAATCACTGGCGAAAAGTTAAAGTCCATCACCGTTAAATATGACAAGTCTTTGAATAATCACAGGCGAAAAGTTTAAGTCCAACACTGTTAAATATGACAAGTCTTTGAATAATCACTGGCGAAAAGTTAAAGTCCAACACTGGTAAATATTACAAGTCTTTGAATAATCACTGGCGATAAGGTAAAGTCCAACACTGTTAAATATGACAAGTCTTATTTATAAAGACTTAGAAAAATTCAGAGTTCCTCAACACTCGTGAAAGAAAAATTCAGAGTTCCACAACACTCGTACATATTGCAAGTCCCATTTATAAAGACCTAGAAAAATTCAGAGTTCCTCGACACTCGTAAATATTACAAGTCTTTGAAAAATCACTGGAAAAAAAATTAAAGTCCCATTTATAAAGACTTAGAAAAATTCAGAGTTCCTCAGTGAGACTATAACCACACGAAGATAGCTTCCGACGATACTGGCAGCGAGTAGGGCCACGTTGACTACTCGACTGTCACTGACTGACTGAGATATCAGGCTATATTAAGCCCTCCTTATATTTGGTTTGGGGACATTACGTCACATATGCCGTGAAGCTGGTTATCTCCTAAATCCCTCGACGGATTTTCTTGAAATTCAAGCTTTGCGACCTTTATGTAATTCCCTTTAAAATGACATGTTGATCAAGTCGCTACCCCATTAAATTTTATCTCCATCGAATGTTCCGGAAGGTGTGACGCTTGAATCTGGAACATACGAGTTCAGGCTAGCTGCACGTGGCATGACAGGCGGGTGATCTAACTAGCCCCTGTGGCTACGTCACGCATACAGCTGTTCTCAGCTTGCTTGCTCGTCCCGCTGAATGTAAACAAACCAGGCTCACACGGAGTAATACGCGTGGTGATAAAATACGATCAACTCTCAAAAAAATATGCATGTACAGGTCGTAACCGGTACAGTATCCTTTTTAAATTTGATTTTTCTCTGTTAATCGGTGTTAAGTAAATTTGGACTTTTCACATGCATAATTCATTCTTTCAATCACTTATAGGAAATATAGAATTACCAAACTCTTCACGAAAATTGGCCCACCCAGTAGCCATATGTGAGCCAAATGCTATGTGTGTAGCTGTCACATAATTATCCGAAAAGTAATGCAATGTGAGATAATCTTACAAAAACTTTACCCTGTTCAACGTTTCTAACTTAATATGACCCAAGAATAGATTAGATATCATAGGACCAGCCATTTAGGCCACTAAATCCGACGTCTTATCGTACAATCCTCTTGTCGATATGACGTACCGTTTAGCAGCAGTTAATCTGTAAATGAAGGTCTGCAATATTGTAAACACGCATATACTTTCGTATGTTGATTTATATATATATTCACTGATGTCGATTTGTAGCCATCGAGACAGGGGGTGTCTGGTATTGTAATCAGCACTCCCCACACCGACTTTGACTGCCAGTAGGAATGGGTCCTTCTCTAACTCCTGTGTAACTGGCATTAGTAAGGAAGGCCTACTATTCTAATGAGAGGTTCACTTATCGATTTGACTTGCAGAAGGCAAGGGAGCATGCAGTTTTGTTTAAAACTCCCCTACCCGATTGTGTTTGGCAGTAGGCAAGGGTGCCCGCAATTATAAACAAATGTTCTCATTTAAAATATGACTGGCATTAGGCATAGTGGCCCGCTATTTTGATGGAAACTCACCAACTTGGTGTGACTGGCAGTGAGCTAGCTGTGAGATAGCCTGTTGAGGTCTTGGAGAGTCTGTGGTGGAACAGGACGCCCACAAACACTTCTGTCAAGCCTATCCCAAACATGCTTGATGAGATTAAGGTCAGGACTCATTGCTAGCCATTCCATCCCTTGAATGTCCAGTTCTCGCAAGACAGCTCTGGTGATGCGCACTACATGAGCCCTGGCATTGCCGAGCATGAGTACGAATTCAGGGCCAACACCGAATGCAGCAACCAACACATGCTGTAGCAGTATCTGTTCGATGTGCCCCGCAACGGTAAGATTAACACGGATGACGACAAGATCCGTACGGCCATCAATACTGATGCCACCCCACACCATCACAGAACCTTGTCCTAATCGGTCGCTTTCCTGGACAACATTTGGCATGTACTGCTCACCACGGCGTCTCCATCCACGTTGACGTCCATCACGGTGTGTCAGGGGAAATCTGGACTCGTCTGTGAACAACACGGATCTCCATTGGCGAAGTTGCCAGTTGACGTGGGTACGGGCAAACAGAAGCCGAGCTGCGCGATGTTGTAGAGTTAAACGGAGCACTCGAACAGGACGCGTCTGGGTCGTAAGGACACTTCTCTTAACCTGTTCCTTACTCTGTAGTCAGACACCGTGACTCCAGTTACCCTCCTGAGGTGTTGTTGCAGTTCTCTGGCAGTTGTGGAACGACGCCGCAACGCACACACGGTCATATATCGGTCATCCTGTGGGGTTGTCATGAGTCCACGACCTTGTTCAATCCTCCTTGTGAGCTGGCCTGTCTCACTGTAGCGATTCCACAAACGATGAATAACTGATGGAGAGACATTGAGATCCACAAAAACACGACGAAAAATCTATCCTTCCTGGACCAAAGTGACGGCCCCTGCGACCTGAACCTCGTTAAGGTGTCTCATGGGATGTGCTGATTGAAATACAACGTCCTCAGATGAACGCAGTAGTCTGTGTACCTCACAACGACATACGGACGCACCGCTATTCACTTTGTTTTGAGGGGTCACCTGACATTTTATGCATGGTTACGCCTACACATGGAGTATAACATCAATATGACTTACCTCGAGTAGCTAAGGTCTCGAGGTATGCTGTACGACCACTGGAACCCCATCTCCCAAATTAACGTTCACATACCAGACGTTACAAAACATGTTCCCCTAATTGTTTTGAACTGTGTATATATGTCAATGTTTCAGGGTTATGACGATAGAAACTTAGTTGGAATATTTGTTTAAATATTGCTACTTAGTAATTGTATTGACAAATAATTGTACAGGACGGAGTTTTTAAATAGTATCAAAGTTATGACACAACAAACATTTTTATTTACTTTATGTAGTATTTGAGCTATACTTGTGTAGAGTAGATAAAATGTAAAAAAATGCATTTGCGCACATCTCTTGTTGAAAGTCCTTTAGAAACAAACAGATTTCGTTTTAGCCGTCAGTGACACTAACATTATAATATTCTCACCAAGTTCCTTACGAAAGAAAAAACGGTGGACATGTTTAACGCAGTAGGACTATTACCTCTATATTAAAGAGAACGGTGTGAGGTTTTAACGCAAGCAAGAAATAATAACATCTACTGAAAAAATGCTTAGAGTAATTAGCCTTCAGCAATTACAAATTGCAGGCAAGGTTTACTTTAAAGGTGTTACCACTCACCTTAATTACACTCTAATTGGTCGCCATATGGCATAATAGCCAATGAGAAATGACAAACGACAGCGCTCGCAAAAGAGGTCAGGAAAGCAGAGTGGTTTGAAAATGTGAATCAAATGGGAAAGGCTGTGTATAAATGGTCTGTAACGCCTCTAACCTCGTGCAGAAGAAAGTATTTAAATGTACACTCTTATTAATTGGGTATACAATTGATAACAGCCTGTTGTATAAGAGGTGTCCAAACGTAACGTACTATGCTCGAAATCATGTACTTTGGTGGATTACGAAAATGTTCTCAACAATTTGTGTTTGAATATCCATTTTCAGTTTACTTCTTTCTATATGATAATATTAAAGTAAAAATATTATTTCCCTCTGTGGATCAGTGGTAGAATGTCGGCCTAAAAATCATAAGATTTTGGGTTCACCTTAGGCAGAGGTTGTCGAATTTTTGAAGGTCGGGAAGAACTTCCTTCGACTCTACTTGTCTTATGATGTCGGCATGTTAAAGATATCTGTTGACACGTTTGGACTTTAAAACTCATCCATAGATATCCCAAGAGAGACCCTGCTTATTCTTCCAACTGGTAGGGTAGAGACTAGCTCCTATTCAATCGAATGAAATCGAACTGAACAGTCAAAATTTACACACTGCCACTCACATTTAGCGGAATCGAATCGAACTGGAGTCTACGCAGGGAACATACAGCACTCAATGGATTTTTCAATGGCGCTGGTACGTTCGTGAGAGGAGGCGGAAAATGAAGGGAGAAAGAGAAAAGAAACTAGGGAAGATGCTGGGTGCACGAAATTAACTTAACAAGAAAGCCGAGAGGAGAGTATGCACCCTTATTTGAATATTTATAGTGCAATGAAGCCACGTTTCGGCAGTACTTGAGAGTGAGTTTACTGAAATTTCATCAATTACTTCAGGTAGTAGAAGCACAATAAAGCGAGATTTTGTGCATCTGCACCTCCTCTTCTGAGAATGATTATATCGGCTTGACGTAAATTATTATAATTTAATATTTAAAACTGTAATTGAATCTTAAGGATTTTCTTCATTAAATAGCAATAAGTCCTCCCCTGCGAACTAAGTGACATTGCCGTGGTGGGGAGTCTTGCGCGTCTCAATGAAGCAGATAGCCGCAAGTGCAACCATATCAGATGGGTATCTGTTGAGAGACCACAATAACGAATGGTTCGTCGAAAGGGGAGTAGCAGCCTTTCGGAAGTTGTAAGGGCGGCAGTCTAGATTATTGACTGATATGGCCTTGTAATGATACTCGACATGGCTTAGCTGTGTTGATAATCCCACACGGCTGAAAGCAACGAGAAACCACAGCCGTAACTCACTCCTGAGGGCATAAAATGATGTACTGTTGATGGCTTCCTCTCGGGTAAAATATTCCGGAGGTAAAATAGTTCCCCATTCGGATTTCCTGGTAGGGACTACACGAGAGGGGGCGATCTTTAGGAAGATGGATACTGACATTCTGCGAGTCGGAGCGTGGAATGTTAGAAATTTGAATCGTTGTGGTAGATTAGAGAATCTGAAAAAGGAGATGGATAGACTAAAGTTAGATGTAGTTGGTATAAGTGAAGTACGTTGGCAGGAAGAACAGGATTTTTGGTCAGGCGACTACCGAATTATCAACACATAATCAAACAGAGGAAATGCAGGAGTTGGTTTAATAATGAATAAGAAAATAGGACAGCGGGTAAGCTACTACGACCAGCATAGTGAAATAATTATTGTCGTTAAGATAGACACCAAACCAATGCCCACCATAATAGTGCAGGTCTATATGCCCACCAGTTCAGCGGATGATGAGTAAATCGAAAGAATATATGAAGAGATAGAAGATTTAATACAATTTGTGAAAGCTGACGAGAATCTAATTGTGATGGGAGACTGAAATGCAGTGGTAGCCAAGGAAGAGGAGGTAATACAGTAGGAGAACTCGAATTGGGACAAAGGAATGGAAGAGGAAGTCGGCTGGTAGAATTCTGCACTGAACATAATTTAGTCCTTGCTAATACTTGGTTAAAACACCACAAACGACGGCTGTATACGGGATGAGACCTGCGGACACTGGAAGGCGTCAAATAGACCATTATGATTAGACAGAGGTTCAGAAACAGGTGCTGGATTGCAAAACTTTCAATGGAGCAGGCGTGGAATCTGACCACAACTTAGTGGTCATGAAATGCCATCTGAAGATGAAATTGAACAAAGGAAGGAATGCAAGGAGATGGGATCTAGACAAGTTGAAAGAAAAAGTGAGAGGGATTGTTTCGAGGAATATGTTGCAGAAGGACCAAAAGGAAATGCTAAAGGAAACATAATAGTGGAAGAATGGATAGTTATGAAAAATGAGGTCAGTAGGGCTGCTGAAGAAATAATAGGAAGGATGAAGAGATCAGCTTAGGATCAGTGGATAACTCAGGAGATACTAGACCTGATTGATGAACGACGAAAATACAACAATGAAACAAATGAAGAGGACACAAAAAATACAGGCGATTAAAGACTGAAGTGAATAGAAAATGCAAGATAGCTAAGACAGAATGATTGAAAGGGAAGTGAAGGTTGTGTGGTCCTAGGAAAGGTAGATGCTGCATACATGAAAATCAAGGAAAACTTTGGAGAAAGGAAATCTCGGTGTTAAGAGCTCAGATGGAAAACCACTTCCAGGGAAAGAAGACAAAGCAGAAAGATGGCATGAGCATATCCAGCAGTTGTATCAAGGTAAAGACGTAGATGATTTGGTTCTGGAACAAGAAGAGGCTATTGATGCTGATGAAATGGGAGACCCAGTTTCGAGGTCAGAGTTTGACAGAGCTGTGAAAGACCTAAAGAGCAACAACGCACCTGGAATTGATGAAATGCCCTCTGAAATACTGACTGTCTTAGGAGAAACCAGCATGACAAGGTTATTCCGTCTAGCGTGTAAGATGTATGAGACAGAAGTGCCATCCGATTTTCGTCAGAATCTTATCATACCTATTCCCAAGAAAGACGGTACCGGTAATGACAAGTGTGAAAACTACCGCACTATTAGTTTAGTATCTCATGCCTGCAAAACTTTAACACGTATTATTTACAGAAGAATGGAAAGACAAGTTGAAGCTGAGTTGGGAGAAGATCGGTTTGGCTTCAGAAGAAATGTAGGAACACGTGAAAGGAATCCTGACTTTACGTCTGATCTTAGAGGATCGAATTAAGGAGGACAAGCCCACATACATGGCGTTCGTAGATCTATAAAAGGCATTCAATAATGTTGATTGGACCGGGATATTTGAGATTCTGAAGGTGAGTGGGGTCAGATAACGAGAACGAAGAATTATCTACAATCTGTATAAAAATCAGTCTGCAGTGATAAGAATCGAGGGCTTCGAAAAAGAAGCTACAATCCAGAAACGAGTGAGGCAAGGCTGCAGTTTGTCCTCCCTCCTTTTCACTGTTTACTTAGAACGGACAGTAAAGGAAATCAAAGAGGAATTTGGAAAGGGAATCACAGTCCAAGGAGAGGAAATTTAAACCTTGAGATTTGCCGACGATATTGTTATTTTATCTGAGACTGCAGAAGATGTCGAGAGTTTGCTGCATGGTATGGACGAAGCCTTGGGTAAGGAGTACAAGATGAAAATGGGTAAGTCCAAAAATAAAGTAAAGGAGTGCAGTGGAACGAAGGCAGGTGATGCAGGTAATATTACGTTCGGAAATTATGTCTTAAAGGAAGTATATGGATATTTTTAGTTGATTAGTACAATAACTAACGATGCCAGAAGTTATGATGTTTGGGACATCACTATATATTTTTAATTTATTGAACTATATATATGGCCGTGCGCGTAGAGGCGCGCGGCTGTGAGCTTGCATCCGGGAGATAGTAGGTTCGAATCCCACTATCGGCAGCCCTGAAAATGGTTTTCCGTGGTTTCCCATTTTCACACCAGGCAAATGCTGGGGCTGTACCTTAATTAAGGCCACGGCCGCTTCCTTCCAACTCCTAGGCCTTTCCTATCCCATCGTCGCCATAAGACCTATCTGTGTCGGTGCGACGTAAAGCCCCTAGCAAAAAAAAAACTATATATATTTAATTGATAAGATGTATATATTGAATCACTGATAGGTCATTTTAAAATTAATATGTATATATATATATAGGGTTTTTATCATCCATTTCAATCATCATTTCATTTCTTTGTATCGCGGCTATAACGTATTCTGAACGAACAAATTATTGGGTAAAGTATTTCAACATCACGCATATTTATAACTTGCAGTAAATTTTCCAATAGCCGTTGTGAGGTGACCAGAGTCAGCAGGCTAATTCCAGCCCAATTCCATGAAAAGTACGTCATCTAGATTACGAGAGACCGTACCCTCTCCACCTCATGAAAAGACAGTTGATACATTATTAACACCCACTTTTCAAACTCTGCTTGGGGACGCTTTATTTCAGCGGGAAAGTTCAGCCTATGTGAACGAACGTAATGAAGCAACGTGATGGATGCACAGCTATACATCGGAGAAGGGATGAGACCTCGAATCTTACTGGACCATGTGATAGGGCTGATGGAAGGAGACTTTTGAACCAATATATACCACCGACAAGGGCTGGAGAGGACACTCACATTCAGACTCACATTCAGATTCACATTCAGATTTAGATTCTGATTCTGATTCTCACGCTTGGAAGATACTACGATTCTACGTCGACACATCGGAGAAGATTTTAACTTAGTTCACTTCGCATCTGAGTATATTCTACTCAAAAGTTACTCTCATTGGGACTTGTTATCTCAATGACGAGAGGTAGTCAACGGGAGACCGGTTCTGACTGGTATAGGGGAGGAGAGCTTTTATTATGAATTTAGCTACGCTACTGTTCCGTAATACGGAAGAATACGAAAGTATTCTCTCCATGAACTTAACCCATGGTGGTTTTGCATTTAAAATTAGGACTCATTACGACTTTATGTAAGGAGTACAATAGGAAGTGTTAAAGACAGGAAATGTGGATGTAGGAATGGAATCCAACAACAGATGAGGCAGCCTGTACGAGAGATCCACCCATCTTCAGCTTCAAGACAACAGAGTCTACATTTGGTGAGCTTATGGCATAAGTTACTGCAAGTCTTCGCGCAACAGTTCATTTTCTTAAAGTTAATTTCATTCACTTTTTCTTTTGCTTCCGTAAGTTCAGATTTCGTTAATACGCCGTTACGTCACGTTTTTCATCTTAATAAATAGCTGTTTTAATTTGTATTTTATGAAATGATTATTAATGATCCTTAAATTCCAAGTTAGTGTACTTAATGATTTGTGTTCCGTTCACCCCACCCCTGGGAGTTTTTTGAGTCTCATTACGTATTTTTATTTATTATTATTATTATTACTATTATTATTATTATTATTATTATTATTATTATTAATTATCTACTTTTGTTTTCAAGCCATAAGCTTGAAGACTGGCGCCCTTGGGATACTGTTTCTGGAGAAACAATGACATATTATTTATTTACTTTAATATTAAAGTGACCCGCCACGTTATTGTCATTCATCTGTGGGCCAAGTGGGTACGTCACAAAGTAATGAGGAGATAAAATGCAGACTAGCACAAACAAGGAAAAGCTTTCTTAAGAAAAGAAATTTGCTCACTTCAAACATTGATATAGGAATTAGAAAGAGGTTTTTGAAGACTCGTGTGGAGCGTGGAATTGTATGGAAGTGAAACATGGACGATAGCTAGCTCAGAAAGAAAGAGAATAGAAGCTTTTGAAATGTGGTGTTACAGAAGAATGCTGAAGGTGAGATGGATAGATCGAATCACGAATGAAGAGATACTGAATCGAATTGGTGAGAGGAGATCGATTTGGCTAAATTTGACAAGAAGAAGAGACGTGAAGGACACATTTTAAGACACCCAGGTCTTGTGCAGTTGGTGTTTGAAGGAAGTGTAGGTGGTAAGAACAGTAGGGGTAGACCAAGGTTCGAATATGACAAGCAGATTAGAGCAGATGTAGGATGCAGTAGTTACGTAGACATGAAACGTTTAACACAGTTTAGGGTGTCATGAAGCACTGCATCAAACATGTCTATGGACTGATGACTCAAACAACATAACATAGTAATAAATAAATTAAAACACGATTGTATGACCAAACACTTGATTAAAAAACCTGTCGGATGCATGCTTCCATTTAGTCATCTGTCACAGTTTCTAGTACCCTACTCATTGTAGCGTCAGTAGGTCAAAAGCTACGAAATTATATTTTCTGCCATACTTGGAAAAAGAGGGTTAATGCAATTGTTTTTGAGTCCGTATCAAGAGCGTTGGCTTTATCCAAATTTTGCGATAAATTTATGGCTGCAGATTCGTATGGAGGTGTTTGTGATCGTTTCATTTTGGCACTGTAATGGACTCTCTGCGTTGATGGTATGCTTGTTTTCTGTGAGGTAATATAACGGAGGAGTTCTTGCGTAAATTTGTTTGGATTTTGCAGCACAAATTCCTTCGTTGAGTTCAGGCTCATTGTTAATGACAAATTCAGATGTTACAGATATGGTTGGTATAATGGCGTCACTGTCGTCCAGAAGGAGACATAGTTGTTGATTCTCCGTTAAAGTCATGTGAACTGTTTTAGTTGATATATTGGACAAGTGCGGGTTAGCTGGTGAAAGTTATATATTCTAGATAGATATCTCCATATGGAGTATCCAGCCTTATTTTACTCAATCCTGAATTCCAATTCTTTCCTTCTTTATCAGAGGTTTCTAATATCATTTCTTCAAATGCTTCCAGGATTCTTTATATTCCGTCGGTGGAATAATAAATACATTTATGGTTACCGTGCTTCAAATTTTTAACATTATTGCATTATAAGGCAAAATATTGGCGGTGCGTATCCCACAACGCTCTTCTCATCTGTTATCCTCCTTAAGACTGGTCACTCGTTCCAGGCAAACATGGATATGCAGTCCATCAGAACAACGTTCGTTGTCTTCATTTTCCTGTGCCAGTGTGTAAAGGAAAATGAACCTTAAGTGCATTACACATTGTAGGAGTGCGTAAATAAGTCATAAAGTATATACATTCCTACAGTGCGGTACAATAAGGTTCATTTTCCCTTTAGGTGTTAAAACGAACACGAACACGAGCATTGTTCTGATGGACTGCATATCCGTGTGTGGCTGGGAGGCGCGACCTCTCTAAAGGAAAATCATGGAAATGGAGAACATTGCGTGATACTTGTCTCGCACCGTCGACATAATGAACTGTGCTCCATTTCTTCAGGTTCCTTCCTACAGAGGACAGTTTGCAAATAAATGCTTTCAGCTACAGATTGGGACTCTCCACAATCGTCAATATTGTTACTGAAAGGTGCGAAATTCTATCCAATCTTCTTCCCCCATTATTCACGCCGAAACCAACCGAAGAGAAAAATAAAAGTATTGAGGAATGATTTCAAGAAAGATGGCAGCTCACAAAGTCTGTGAATTGTACCGATAGAAATCAGTTCAGTCTCGAACTGCTGCCGTTCTTTCTATATGCCACTAGAAAACCCGTCAACTTCGATGAATAGGTATTCAGATTTGAAATCTATACTCAGATACAGTAAGTGTTCAACACGCTCTCCCTCAGCTTGTAGACAAGAGTTGTAGCATTTGGTGACATTCCGGTTTATTCTCTACAAATCACCTTCATAAATCTTCGAAATTTCAGCGTGAAATTTACAGTTATTGTACGTTGCAGTGGTTACTTCTGTACACTCTGACTTTTGAATAGAATTCGCGAGAGCGATCTGGCCGTAAACGTGCACTGATTATTCTTTCCCCGAAAACATCATGCACTGCATCAATTAATAGGAAGCTGAGTTTGGATTTGAGTAATTTATCAAGAGAATGTTGTACAAATTTCCAAGCTCTTTGAAATCATTTGCGAAAAGACTAGCTAAACAATGAATCGTTAAATAACACTAAACTGAGTATATTCGTCGTCACGTTTATTCTGTAAACCCCAATCGATAGGTCTCCGACGAAATCCATTTCATTCGCCAAGTGGTTTCGAAGGATTCCCTATCCCGTCGAATAAAAATGGAACTCAGTCACACCCATAGGTCTGAGTCTTCCTTAAAACATTCTTTGCTTGCTCGGTAAATTCTGTTAAAAGGGGTGTTTACCTTACTTGCACAGGGTCTCATTAGGTGTTAGTAGTATAAGTTACGAATTCTGCAGCCTCCTCCTCCTCGGGCCCTCCTCAGAGGCCTCCTTTTTCCGCGGGAAATTTGAATTTTGGCGGGAGATTTGAATTTTGGCGCGAGATTTGAATTTGTAAACAAAGCCACGTGCTTTATTGACAGCTGCCATCCGCCATCTTGCATCGCTAACGTCAGTGCTGCCATCTTAATGGCACAAAACCTCAACAACAACGTATCGCTAACCTCAGTGCTGTCATCTTAACGGCACTAAACCTTATAGGCACGCGGTGGCGGGTAATTTGAAAAATTCTATATGCTTTACAAAGCCACGTGCTTTTTTGACAGCTGTTATCCGCCAAACACACTGTGCACATATCGCATAGCTAACTCGCTCAGTAAACGATAATATGTATATAGCAAAAGTACAACTTCAATGATTTTCCTAGTGCGAAAATAAAAACTATAGAAACGCTCTGTTCACATATCGCGTAGCCAACTCAATCAGTAAACGATAATATGAATATATCAAACATACAACTTCAATGATTTGCCTAGTGTGAAAATAAAAAACTAAGAAAACACGCTGTGCACATATCGCATAGCTATCTCGCTCAGTAAACGATCATATGTATACAGCAAAGTACAACATCAATGATTTACCTAGTACGAAAATCAAAAACTATAGAAACACACTGTGCACATACCGCGTAGCTAACTCGCTCAATAAACGATAATAAGTATATAGCAAAAGTACAACTTTAATGACTTGCCTAGTGCGAAAATCAAAACTACAGAAGAAACTATACTGCGTAGCCAACTCGCTCAGTAAACGATAATGTAAGTATATCAAACATACAACTTTAAACAATTTGCCTTGTCTTGTGTGAAAATCAGAAACTAGAAAAACCATACTACGTAGCTAACTCGCTCGGTCACACATACCGCACTGTTAGGACGCTCAGTGATTGCAAATACACGGGTTATCGACTAATACACAGTTATACGTATACACGTCATGCGAAAATCAAAAACCATACTGCGTAGCCAACTCGCTCGGTCACACACATACCGCACAGCTAACACGCTTAGTAATTGCAAATACATCGCAACACGGGTTATCGACCAGAACACTGATATACGCATACGTCACTCTTTTTCGAAACACACGGACAAGAATGTTGCGAGATACTACACCTAAGATACTTACATGTAAAAAAAAGGAAGGAGGAAAAATAATAAATCATAAATTTTTTGTATGCATATTGTCTCCTCCAAGTTGTAAGACCAAATGGGAGCAGTACTGTGAGTTTCTGCTACGACTTGCGAAAACGTGAACGGAAGTGACATGTTATCTCAGCAAAATTACACATTACCTTGTTCCTGCATACATGCGAGTCAGACACTTACAGAAATAAAATGATGGATACCGCGATTCAAATCCTGGTAACGTATTACCTTTTGCCGTCAGGAAGGGCATCCAGCCGTAAAACAGATGTGTCTTGTAATTACATGTTGACAGGAGGACCGGCGATCGCGCAGGAAAGGGCTAGGAGCGGGAAGGAAGCGGTCAGCCGCCCAGCATTTTCCTGGTGTAAAAATAGAGTAGCGAGAATGATTGCTGGTACAAGCTGTTGATGGTGATTTATCTGTCGGATGGGGGAGCAACCTGCATTAAATTCCAAAAGAATAAGGGCATATAAGGCTCTTGATGGTGATGTATCTGTCGGATGGGGACGTTAAGCCTTGTGCAGACCCCTTGACGCTATCCAACCGGAGTAGGCTATGTGCCAGCACCGGGTTTTACCACGGCATAGCCTACTCCTGTTGAATAGCGTCAAGGGGTTTGCACAAGGCTTAACGTCTCCATCCGACAGATACATCACCATCAAGAGCCTTATATGCCCTTACTCTTTTGGATTTAATGCAGGTTGCCCCCCCCCCCAAACGATAGATAAATCACCATCAACAGCTTGTAACAGCAATCATTCTCGCTACTCTATTTTTTACACCAGGAAGAGGAGTGGGACAAGTCTTGGCAGCCGGCACAATTCCCATATTCGCCACAAGATGGGGGCTTCATAAATTTCATCCCTGACCCGGTCACTGACTGTAGAGCATGTTGCAGGTTTTTATTTTCATGTAAAGAAAGAGTCTGGATGCGTTTTCTGTTAAAGTTCCCCAAATCGGGCAGAGTATAAAAGGTACTAAATAGGCAATACACGGAAGATAATCTTATCTCAGAATAAATGAGTCTGTGATGTAAGTAATATTTTCAATATAATGTAGTGTAACACATTTTTAAACTTAAAATTATTGATAAATATCTTCCAATCGCGTTGTTTGGACACCAGAGCACGGTTCATGTGTCCAACCGAAGGCATTTGAGACGGATCTACTTTTATTCCCTTCCATAAAACCAGAAATCGAGCTGTCTTACATCCGATGGCCGCAATCAATGACTTTACAGAACTCGACCAATTCTTCTTCCAGATCATGGACTAACTTTTTTCTCGGTGTTTTGTTTTCATGAGCTTCTGAATGTCTTTCGATGTGTTTTTTCCTTCGTGATCATCAATAATTCGCTTTGGTACATTACAAAATGTTCGAAATTTTCATATACCCCACATTTTTTTTTCATAGCTGCATTTTCTACTCTCTCACTGCTTGTGGATCGCAACGGTTTCGCTTTATCGTAGTATTTGATAATGGCATCTATGTAAAAGTAATTGCTAAAGCTCAATATCGGACATCCGAAATTGACGACCCTGTCATTATGCGACAGTGGGCAACCATTGTTTAAGAAACATAACGGATCACTCAAACTATCTGGCTTTTTGGCAGAATTGTCAGCATTGAGGCCTTCGTCTTGGAGGGTCCCGTGTTCGATTCGCCGTCAGGGCGGGGATTTTATTCGCGTCTGATAAACCTCTCTGACACGGGGACTGAGTGTTTGTCCCAATACACCCGTCTTCACACACACACGTCACACTACCACTCACCACAGAAACACAAGCCGGACTGAAAGGCTCAGGCAAAGGCTCAGGCGGTTGAAGCGCTGGCCTTCTGAACCCAACTTGGCAGGTTCGATTCTGACTCAGTCCGGTGGTATTTGGAGGTGCTTAAATACGGCAACCTTGTGTCGGTAGATTTACCGGTACGTAAAATAAATCCTGTGGGACTAAAATCCGGCACCTCGGTCTCTCAGAAAACCGTAAAAATAGTTTGTGGGACGTAAAAACAAATACGATTATTATTAGAAATTGTTAATAGTGAATACATCCTTTTACATACGATTGGTGTCATTAATGGCATCCGGCTGTAAAACAAAGCCAAATCCGCATGTGCTAACCGCAACCCCGCCAGCATGAAGACAAGCTGTGGAATAGGAAGGAGAATAACAATCATAAAAATTAATGTATTCATTAAGACTGTTGTGTTAAGTCTTAATTACATGTACATAACTGAAATGTAAGGATTAAAACTTTGTACAACAAGAAATCATATCTTCAGATTCACTGAGTGCTACAAAATATGTTTCAATTGCGTTCATTCATAGACTGCTACACTACTACAAATCTCACTACTCACTGCAAGGAAAATCGTTTTGGCTTGAAGGCAGAGGAAACCAAAGCAGTCCCTGTCTTTTCTGCGGGAGGGTGGCAGGTACTGGTACCTTATTTGTTCATCGTATGGCTTTTAGTACCGGGGGTGTCCGAAGACATATCCGGCTGGCCTGATTCAAATTTTGTGAGGCAGACCCTTCAACGAGGGTGGCGGCATCTGCCGTGAACGGGAAATGGATGTTTTTGTAATGGAGGATAGTGTTTGTGTAGTGTGTGAGTTTTTTTTTACAATTTGTTTTACGTCGCACCGACAGATCCTATGGCAACGATGGGATAGGAAAGGCCTAGGAGTGGAAAGAAAGCGGCCCTGGCCTTAATGTATTAAGGTACAGCCCCAGCATTCGCATGGTGTGAAAATGGGGAACCACGGAAAACCATCTTCAGGGCTGCCGACAGTGGGGTTCGAACGTACTATCTCCCGGATACAAGCTCACAGCTGCGCGCCCCTATCCGCACGCCCAACTCACCCGATGTGTGAGTTTCTGGAGTGTTGGGGTGAGTACAAGCACCCAGCCTCCGAGCCCGGGGAAATAACCATTTAAATTTAAAATCTGCGACCCGGCCAGGAATCGAACCCGGGGCCCTCTGAACCTTGGGCGACTACGCTGACCTTTCAGCCAAGAAGCCGGATAGAACCTTACCACCAGATATTCGGGAAAAAATTCGATAATCGGGCACTTACTCGTATATGCACAGGGTTTCCTGACGATGTTGAGATGGGAGTAATTGTTTACAGAGTGGCCTCTCAATCCAAGTACACAGGAATTAGATCCCGATACACTTCTGACGCACCCCTTGGGTGTCAGTAGTAGAGTATGTTATCTACAAACCCAACTCCCAGACTGAGGGCATATGAAAATGCTAAGTGTGGAGGAAAGTGAAAAGTTACATTAGGAATAGAGACAATGGTTGGTTAAATCAGGGAAACAATGTTATGACTGCCTGTCCGAAAGAAGAGCTAAAGAGTGATAGAAATGTACTTGTCGGACTGACAAAGGGAGAACGGGCTGTGGGCAGAGTGTGACACATCTGTGTTAACAAGCGTGTCTATTAACTGGACGCTGTACTACAACCTTGCCACTTGCTCTCGATTAGGCGCGTATTTGTCGGTGATAATACAGATTTCAATTTTGACACATCGCTGAAGTTTCGCAAACTTGGTCATTTCACTTGTGGATGTGGAATAATTAGAGTACATCCTCGGCATCTCCTGTCTGTCGTAAGAGATGACCAAAAGGGGCCCGCAAAAGATCTCTATTTGGATGAGTGGATTGGTGATCACGGGGCCTCTAACTGAATCTGGTCTTCCTTTTTATTATGTGTGTTGCCTCTTCGCTTTCATCTTTCTTATATGAGCCCCTTTATCAACTGACCTCAACGGTATTAGATTTGCGATACCTACAGAGTCTTGCAGTTTCACCCCCACCCCCCATTGCGCCATTCGCTTCCTTTTGATCATATTTTCATTCATTTCCGACGTGGAATTTCCCTTTTCAGCCACGGATGTCATTCCTGACGTCAACCTCATCAGAGGACTTAAGGAAATGAAATTAATTACCAGATATATGATAATACTAAGAGACAGGGTTAAACCCGATGCCACCCAGCGAGTTGGCCGTGCGATTAGGGTGCGCAGCTGTGAGCTTACAATCGAGAGATGGTGTGTCGGCAGCCCTAAAGACGGTTTCCGTGGTTTCACATTTTCAAAAATGCTGGGCCTGTACCTTAATTAAGGCCACGGCCGCTTCCTTCCCACTCCTAGCTCTTTCCTATCGCATCGTCACCGTAGGACTTACCTGCCTGTGTCGCTGCGACGTAAAGCCAATTGTAAAAAAAAAAATTAAACCTGGTGTTGGCACATAGCCCACTCCAGTCGGATAGCACCAAGGGGTCTGCTCAAGGCTGAACGCCTCCATCCAACGCACGAATCAGAATCAACAGCGCGATATGCTTTCACTGTATACGAACACTGTGGAAAGGTTTGGAATTGAACACAGGCTATTGGCCATAAATCTAGTGATTAGGAACTGCATACCACTACGTCTCCTACCCTGGAGGCGAACATTGTGATGGTGAAAATTTTTCGATCTACGGGATTCGAACCGACTAACCACGGTGTCAGACTATTAGGCAATACTTGACACCTTCAGGAGGATGGTCACCAGTTGGCTTAATGCCCCGGTCTTCTTGAAATTTTTTAAGTAGGTATACTTGTTTCCATGCTTCCTGCCGTAAAACGAGCTTAGTGCACGTTAGTACCGAGCCCAGGTAACTGAGAGAAAGCCAGGAAAGAAGAAAGTATACGTGCTTCGTCATACCGAAACTACCAGGTTGTCAGTCAGGTAGCTGTCAAACTCGCCTGCCCGCATGCAACTCAGGTCAGTGAGACTAGACTGAAATTCACGACGGGATACCGACCTTAAAGGACGTCAACGTGGCGGGCAGGGGGTAGCTTCTGGACAAATGGCGCAGTGACCCACGCCATTGGTTAGAACCTTCTCCTGGTTCCGGAGGTACCTCCATTTCATTATGTAAACTAGTTTGAATCCCCATTTACTTCAGCATTATTCAGATTTATCACGTGATTTTAAAATGATTGTTGTCTTAAGTAACCTTGCATTATCTACTTCATTTGTATTTCTACTGCGAATTTTCAACCGTATTTCCCTCGAAATCACATACTTCTTGATTGCCAGTGATCTTTTTGAAATATTTCTAACCTTGCATTTCTAATTATATCTTTGATCGCCCCGTAGTCCGTGGTTATCCCTTCGCTTCCTTTTGATCAGGTTTTCATTCATTTTCGACGTGTAATTTCCCTGTCTCCTTTTTCCTTAATGAAATCCCCTTCAGTACGTAAACGTTTAGCACGGGCGATGTTAAAGGTTATGGCGAATCCTGCCTCCGCAGTGACGTCAGACACGCTTTATGGACCAGGATATAACATCACATTGTTTACGCTCTGACAATAACTTTCCTTTTACTCTCCTATTCATTCCTTAAAATTCTATTTTCATGTTCATGTTTTCATTTAGTCCGCCTCTGTGGTGTAGTGGTTAGCGTGATTAGCTGCCAACCCCGGAGGTCCGGGTTCGATTCCCGGCTCTGCCACGACATTTGAAAATTGGTACGAGGGCTGGAACGGGGTCCACTCAGCCTCGTGAGGTCAACTGAGTAGCGGTGGGTTCGATTCCCACCTCAGCCACCCTGGAAGTGGTTTTCCGTGGTTTCCCACTTCTCCTCCAGACGAATGCCGGGATGGTACCTAACTTAAGGCCACGGCCGCTTCCTTCCCTCCTCCTTGCCTATCCCTTCCAATCTTCCCATCCCTCCACAAGGCCCCTTTTCAGCTTAGCAGGTGAGGCCGCCTGGGCGAGGTACTGGTCATTCTCCCCAGTTGTATCCCCCGACCAAGAGCCTGAAGCTCCAGGACACTGCCCTTGAGGCGGTAGAGGTGGGGTCCCTCGCTGAGTCCGAGAGAAAAGCCGAACCTGGAGGGTAAACAGATGATGATGATGATTATGTTTTCATTTTTAGACTGCATTCTGACAAATAATCCCGAATCCTGACGCAAAATTCACCATCCTGAAAGCAAGACCGGTAGCAAAATTAAATTAAAATTGTGCGGAAAATAACCGCTCACAGCACTGTGTGAATGTTTGTTTAATGACATGTAACATCTGTGTCTGAATATGCTAACCGTAGTGCCAACTCTTGCAGTGGTACCTAAGCCATACGTTTTTGCTTCCATTGAGAATTCAGTAGCGGAGGAAACGTAACTAAGGCAAGCATGCTGCTCGAGTGTATATATTGTACATTAATATTTGTAATATTATTGGCTTTACGTCTCACTAACTAATTTTTTGGTTTTTGGAGACGCCGAGGTGCCGGAATTTAGTCCCGCATGAGTTCTTTTACGTTCCAGTAAGGCTGATGTATTTTAGCACTTTTAAATACCACCGGACTGAGCCAGGATCGAACTTGCCAAGCTGGGGTCAGAAGGCCAGCGCCCCAACTATCTGAGCCACTCAGCCCGGCATTATTTATTAAGAAAAAAATGCAAAAAGATGCTTGCATTTAGAAAAGGTACAACATAGTACAACAAAAACACCGTTAGGGGGTGTTCATTTTATGTTTTCTTTGCAAGACAAGCGAATATGGATATTTTAATAGAGAAAACGAATGAAAGTGCAGTACCTAAAATGCCTAGCTCTTGTAATAACTCAACTGAATGTAGTACATCCTGCATGAGTAATATCGGCAACTGGGCCCGCGGGATTCTCCAGAAGACAGAGAGAGTTGACGTCAGCGTTCTCATCGTCAGCAGCTATTAAGGAAATGGAGCGAGAAGAAGACGATAAGTCACTACCAAATATAAATAATAATGCATCCAAATTACTTCTAGGGAGGGAAATAGATGACGGAATTCTCATGGGTGTTAGAACAACGATAATGCGAAATACAATAGTTCTCCAAGACAGTGTCGTCAGATTCTAGAAATATTGAGAAGTAAAGTAGTACAATTTCAATTCAGGAACGTAAGTATACTGAGCTCATATGTACTATTCTTAGAAAGTTTCCTTGTATAAACGAACTTCTTCAAAAGAGATAGACGAACGCATTAAAGAAATCAGGGAGGTTTGATATTTACTGTGAAACCGAAGAACAGTTTATCTCGTTAAATCTAAATTTTTAACTTTCCAATGTTAACACCAACCTCCCAGGTATACAAACTCGGCAGGGTTCTGTCTCTTGACAGCCATCATAGAAAACATCAATGACCACGATGTTCAGAATTAAGTACAACTTCAGACACACTAACACAGCATGTAATGTACATTCACCGAGCTCGATAGCTGCAGTCGCTTAAGTGCGGCCAGTATCCAGTAATCGGGAGATTAGTGGGTTCTAACCTCACTGTCGGCAGCCAGAAGATGGTTTTCCATGGTTTTCTATTTTCACACCAGGCAAATGCTAGGGCTGTACCTTAATTAAGGCCACGGCCGCTTCCTTCTCATTCCTAGGCCTTTCCTATCCCATCGTCGCCATAAGACATATCTGTGTCAGTGCGACGTAAAGCAAGTA